>NC_091442.1:121401423-121633923 GCF_964237555.1 Oryctolagus cuniculus
CAGTCTCGTTGGGCTCCTCGGGCCTGTCCTGAGTGAGGTGAATCTTCCCCCAGCAGCGCGTGTTAGTCCCTGGGGCGTCCTGGACGGCAGGCGTGCGGCCTCTGAATGCCGACCGTTGAGAGTGGAAACCTGGCTGCGCTGGTTCCACAGCGTCAACGAGCAGCAGCCGGAGCGCTCAGGCCTCGCGTGGCAGCTGAACGGACCCAGAATTCAGAGCGGCTGCCAGCTGCACTGCCGTCATGGCAGCAGACGCTGTCCGTGGTCCTCCTTGAAGTGGCACGTGAGCTTTGTTCAGGTGGAGAAGCCGCCCGGGAGATCCAGACCTTGTAGCTTGGCGGGCAACCCCGGTGTGCCGCCGGCCGCCGGCCAGAGTGCTCCTTCCTGAGCCGCACGGCCGTTCAGCGCCCGCCGCAGCTGCTGCTCTGCTGGCTTTCCTGGGCCCACTGTCCTTGGAGCGCCCACCAGCCTTTTCCAGATTCTTCCTGCTTTGCCGCACAGCAGACTGGAAGGATGTTCACTCGGGGCTCAAGGTCGTAGCGTCAATAGGAAAACCAGTGACTTTTCCTGCCTCATCAGGAACGATGGAACTTCAGTGAGACAGCCTTCGGCCTTTCAGGGAGCTTGTGGGTGGGGAGGACGTGACTGCTTCGCGCCTCGTTCCCTGCTAGCCTGCGGCCTTTCCACCCCCCAGCACTGCGCACCAGCGCGGGGAACGGTACAAGCGTCTCAGTGTGCTGTGGCAACTCTGGGAGGTTTCACAGGCGCCCCGCAGCTGCCTGACCCCCATGGAGGACTCTGCCCACAGGAAAAGTGCATGCGTCACAGGCTGGCATTAGCGTTAGCAGGATTTGTCCCTGGAGACCCGAGACCCTGCAGCGGGGTTAGGACCAAGGACAAAGGAGCAGTGCCGGGTTCAGAGAAGGCTCTGAAGGAGGAGCTCACACCTTTCAGAGAACTCGACTCCACTTGCGGCAACCAGAGTCGTAGCATTTAAGTGTGAACGCGATAGACTCAGCAGAAGAGAGGAGCAGTTAGAATGGAAGGTGGTTCTGAGCGAACTACTGAGTGGGCAGCAGAGAGATGCTGGGAATATGCCGGAGGTGAAGGCACGGAAGAGAGTGAAGAGAAGTGGTCCTAGAACGAGATGTAGGCTGGAGAAGGCCAGTGCATGTGAGGACTGTGGCCAGGAATTTTCTGGTACCGACGAGACATTTTGCTTTGCTAGACAGACGGAACAGATCTGAAAAGAGGCACTGAACAGCATGATGCAGAGAGTGGAGCAGCAAGGAAAGAGTGTCCCGGGCAGGCCCGTGGCCTGCAGACAGCAGGTCAGATGGACAGACGGTTGAAAACAGACTGGCACGGGGGCAGCGGAACAGGATGCTTGGTGTAGAAGGCGACAGCTGCCACGCCGGGAGGGATTCGGGGACACCACCAAGCCGGCGGCTGCTGACAGGACACTCAGCTAAATGTGGACATGGAGCGAGGCAGGAAGGAAAGGGAAGCCTGTACCCGAGAAACCCAGCCACGTGGCAGGGGGGCTCTCCTGGGGCTGGGGGCCACACGCAGCCGTGAAGGTGAGGCGGCTGGTGCGAAGCCGTGCCTGGGACAGTCTCTGCCTGGTGACGGGTGGCTGGATTTACCTGCGAGGGTCTGGTGGTGGGTCAGCACGCTTGTGCGCATGGCCGTGAGCAGGGTGCCCACGAGAAGCAGAAGTGGCACACACCGCCGGTGTGCTGGCACGTCTGTGCTTCTGAGGGCTTTGGTGGTCTTTATCGGCTCCTTTCCCTCCAAGCACCCCCGCCAGGTGCCTCTTGTTACAAGGCTGCCAAGCTGTGGGGCTGGGCTCCAGATCCCGCAGTCTGGCTCCAGCCCCCGTGGGTCTCAGGAGCTGGTAGGAAAGCCTAGGATTAGTGAACATTTATGCTGCACAGTTGATGAAGTCGGGCTAAGGACATACCTAGAGCTTCGTATCCAGATCATTGGGAAAACGCCACATCAGCAGTTGCCAAGGGGCCCTAAGACGCGAGTCTGGGTGGGAACTGGCGGCGCGCGAGCATCCTTCTGGGCTGGGCCTGGCTGTGCCGTGTGGAGTCGCCAGTCTGCACGGGTTAGGAGCGAGGCTGGAGCGGGGGCTGAGAAGTGCGGGTGACGCCTGGCAGCTGAGGAAGGTCCATCGTTTCTGAGGGCTCGGTGCCCTGTCCACTGGCGGTCTGTTTCAGAGACATTCTTTCTGCTTGGTGCTGGGAGAGAAGAGAAGAGAAAGAGCTAGGTTTCTGGATGCCATGGTCTTGAGGGGGAGGCGTGGCTCCCAGGGCCTGTCCGTAAGGCTGCCCTGAGGGAGGGGTCAGCAGCGGGATGTGGGCGGGAAGCACCCTCTGCCCAGGGGAGAGCCCGGCCGGCGGGCGCTGGGATGGCACGGGTGTGCTGGATGCACAGGTAGTGCCACGCAGCCTCTGCGGGCCTTTCGGCCGCTGTAGGGAGGGGTCCCTGGGCAGAGCGGTGGCCGTGGGCGCCATGGTGTCCCTGGGTTTGCCGGGAAATAAATGGGGACGTTTCTGTTGGTGGGCATACCTGGGGATGCCGCTGGCACTCAGCTGAGGGTGCGTGGGAGGAGTCCTGAGAGCCGCCCCTTCCCCATAGAAAGAATGCCAGGCTCGCAGTCTGCAGGGCTGGGCTGCATCTGCCTGTTTTTGTGTTTTTTTCTCCTAAGATTTATTTTATTTGAAAGGTAGAGTTAGAGAGGGAATGAATGTCTGTCTGCTGGCCACTGGTTTTCTCCCCAAGTAGCCTCAATGACTGGGGCCAGGCCAGGCCAAAGCTAGGAGCTTTGAATTCCATCCAGACCTCCCATGTGGGTGCAGGGGTTCAAGCACTTGGGCCATCTGCTGCTGCTTTCCCAGGTGCATTAGCAGGGAGCTGGACCTGAAGTGGAGCAGCCCGGACTCGAACCAGTGCCCACATGGGAGCTGGTGCCCAGCCTGCTGCACCACAACACTGCCCGGGCAGGTTTTATCTTGAGAAGTGAGTCAGGTTGTGATGGAGCAGAGTCTTGGGTCTGGTTGGAGGCTTCCTGCGTGCAGGAAGGTGGTCCAGGCTGGCTGGGTGCAGGTGGGGCTGTGGGGTGGAGCCAGCACTGAATGCAGGAGGCATGATCTGAACTTTCCATTTTATTCTCTCAATCTTGCTTACGAACAATCCTCAGGATTGGGTATACGATTTCTGTGTTTCTTTCTCAATTGTATGATAGCTTTGACTGCAGTTTTCTTTAAAGATTCAGATAGGTTTGATTTGAAGAAATAATCCGGCTTGCTCTCGTCCTCATTTTCTCTGGTGGTTGGTCTTCTCTCCGCTTCACTCTGTGTGAATTGTCCTCGGGCAATGGGAGTGCTGTGTGCGTGGGTTGGCCGTGGCTTCCTGGAGGCCATCTGACTGTGGCATGCAGGCCTTCTAGCGCGCAGAACAGACTGCTGCTCCAAGCTTGGGAGCAGGTGAGCCCCCGCCCCCAGCTAAGTGCACTGTGAGAGCGCTCACAGAGCTGTAACTCTTAAAAATAATGTGGTGGGCTGTTACGGATTGTAGTGGCTTCGTGAATTGTCTTTTAAAAAACTTTAAAAATTATTTTAGCCATATGAAAGAGAGAGAGGAGAGAGAGAGAGAGAGAGAGAGAGAGAGAGAGAGATCATCTGCTTCACTCCCCCGAGCCTGCAGACTAGGACTGGGCGAGTCCAAGGGCAGGAACCTGGAGTTGCGTCCGGGTCTCCCATGTGGGGATGACAGCAGTCTAGCTGCTTGAGCCATCACTGCTGCCTCCCAGGGTGCTCATTAGCAGGAAGCCAGAATTGGGAGTGGAGCGGGGACCCACACCCAGACACACGGACGTGGTCCTCTGTTGCTGTGGATTCGTTCTGAGAAGAGGAGCGTGGTGGGGGCAGTTCTCATTCCACCACAGTCTTCCCAAGCAGTGTCCCATCCACGGTGCCAAGTGCCGCCCCCCGTTGTGTCTTTGCAGTGCTGCCTGTGCACTAGCTGCCTTTTGGGGTGATTTTTAGGCGTAGGTCTTAGAGGTACGTGTGAACCCAGGTGGGTGACTGAGTATTTCCTGCATGCAGGGTGCTGGCCTCTCCGGTGACACCTGGGTTTGAGTAAGTGCCTTCCCTGGTCAGAGCTGCTGACCTCGCGCTGTCTCCAGAGATTTCAGACTGGCGTCCGCTGAGAAGTTCTGGGCTGGGTGGCGCCGCCAGGCTTGCAGGGGACCATGCTTTCGCCTTTGCCAGTCTTCTCATTTCACTGCCGACGCCAGCACCAAGGTTGCTGCTTCGCTATTACTTCTTGAGTTACAGCTTCCATATTTGCCTACCCTGAAGTCATGCTATTACTCTTAGATTCATTACTTAGCAGGACAGCTCCTTGAGTAGAAAAGAACCATTGCCTTTTATAATTAGTCATTCACATTTTCCTTCCTTGGGGAACAATTACTCAGTTCTTAGAACTGGTTGGTGGCGCGGAAGGGACAGGAATGTTGGGAAGGTGACTCTCCAGGCTTGGAACTTCCAGTGAGCAAGAACTGCGGAGTATCGCTGCCAGGTCTGGGGCCAGGCCTGCAGTGGACTTGTCTGGTACGGGGGTGCCCCTGAGGGACTTAACTGGGGAGCTGAGTGAAGGGAGACGCAAGGGGACAGACGAGGACCCAGAGCCTGGGAGGGCGCCCTTGGAGAAGTGCTCCTGCTCCAGGTTGATTCTCTCAAGGGCAGCAGTCGGGGTCTCAGGAATGGGCTTCCGCCGCTGGACCCTGGAAGGGAGTTGGTCCCAGCTAAGTGCAAGGGAACGCTGTGTCCCTGTCCCTGGTGCTGAATCAGCATGTGGAGGGCAAGGTTGGAGGGCAAAGAGCAGGTTTCAGTTACTGACAGATGAGTCGCAAGAAGAGCCGTGCTGCTTGGAGAGGCAGGTCCAGGGTTTTGTTGGCCTGGAGCCTGGAGCTGAAGCCGGGTGCGTATCTGTATTTGGACCCCTGCACAGTTGCTCGAGCAGCTTGCTTGGTGGCTTGGCTTTGTCCTGAGGAGAAGTTAGCAGGGTGCTCTGCACAACTGAGTAGCTACACAACGTTGTTTGGCTGAGATCTAGAGGGGGAGTGTTGTGTGAAGAGATGGTGGTGCTTTATGATTAATTATTATTATTTATTAATTATTATTACTAATTAGGGCGATGCCCAGCCAGCCTGGAGCCCATGCTCATCCTGCCTGTAGTCTTTCCTCACCCTGTACATTCTGTTGGAGTAAGTTCAGACCCCGGGTCAGCGTGACCAGGGAGCGCCAGACTGGTGCGGCTGTGGCTGTTGCAGCAAGACCGGTTTCTGGAATTCACAGGCAAACATCACATATCTGTCTGAACAGACACTTTGGTCGGTCACATGGTCAGTGATTTGCTTTTGTTCATCAGAATATGAAAAGGAAATGCAAGATGCATTTGGTGTGAAACAAGGGAGAGAGCAGAGGGGCCTGGCTGCCGCTGCCGGGCAGAAAGCTCGCTCGGCTCGGCTCGGCTCTGGCATTTGCCGAGTGCACCAGGGAGCAGCCTTTTCCGCCTGGCAGGAAGCCCACGGGGGAAGAGGAGAGGGAGGAAGCACCGTTTCTGTTTCATGGTGTTACATACGCACCAGACCCGTCTCAGGTGGCAGACGGCTCTTGCCCTGTGTGTGGAAGCGTCTTGGAGGTGGGTTTGAGAGCCCTGGTGGATCAGTTTGGGGATTCTTGGTAACATTTTAGGAAGTTGGTTACACAGGAATGTGTTAGCTACAACACAACAGGCCGCACCAGGATTCATTAAGAACCACTCATGAGCAGCAACTTAAATATAAAAACTAAAAATGAATTCAGGGTACAATGGCATTGGAAACCTAAAATTTCATGTTGTTGCCTGAATGAATGGTTTCTTCCTTTCGTTTACGAAGTAGTTCTCCACTGTGTTGTCCTGGGGTAGCTGGGTTCAGATTCTTGTCTCCGACCTAAGAAAGAATTCTAGGACTAGACGTAGGTCAAGGTCAGCAGAGAAGCAAGATTTATGAGCTTGCAAAGGGAAAGCTCGCCCCCCAGCACGTGGGCATGCTTGAGATGGCGCTGCGCTCTGCCGCTGGGGCCTCCCTCTGCAGGGACGGTGTCTGGGATGGGCTTCACTGAACATTCGTAAGGGATGATTTGGAGCAGGGCTCGAGTAATGCCCGTTTCCTTGCCTGTCTTTGCGAAACTCAGAAGTGCTGTGGCGTTGGTTGCATGATGGTAGCAGGTAGCAGGAGTGTCAGCCATGGTACGTTTGTTATAATGCGCTAACGATCATTGTGGGGCCCAAGTCGGCAGCCTGTTGGATACTTTCAGCTGGTTCCATGAAGCTGCGGTCTCCTGCTGTGTGGAAAGGCAGTGCGGGTGGCACGGTGCAGGTGGGCTGCGGGTGGAGGCTGGTGGTCTCAGCTCCTCCTTTCTGGCTACCTTCCTGCCTGCATCAGTTTGTCCTGCTGGTGTTGGTGGGAGCCAGGGCTGCCTCTGGTCTCTGGCCGTTGAGACGCGGGCTTCTGTGAGCGTTCTCTCATTGGTGGATGTTTCCCTTGGGCCAGTGCTAGGAGTGGACTCCTGGGCCACCGCGAGGTGGTGTAGTCTTCTTACAAAAGAGCCCGCTCTCTTTCAAGGTGGTGGTCCCACTGCACGTGCCCAGTGGACGTATCTCAGAGTTCTGGCTGCTCCACCCCAGAATGCAGTTCCGTTTCCCTCGTGTCCCTCTGCTCTTCTCAGGGACGGTCAAGAGGACAGCGAGGGTGTCCGTTTAAGCAGTGCCTCTCAGCTTGAGGGACAGCCGGGGTGATAGGTGATGGAATCCAGGTGCAGAGTGATGCTGGCGAGAACCACGCGGGCAAGGTAATAAGAGTGAATGTGAGGCCCTGGGGCCTGCGCTGCGGCGCGGTGGGTTAAAGCCCTGGCCTGAAGCTCCAGCATCCCCTGTGGGTGCCGGTTCTAGCCCAGGCTGCTCCTCTTCCTATCCGGCTCTCTTCTGAGGCCTGGAAAAGCAGTGGAGGATGGCCCGGGTACTTGGGCCCTGCTGCCCGTATGGGAGACCCGGAGGAGGCTCCTGGCTCCTGACTTCAGGTGCAGCTCCAGCCCTTGCAGCCATCTGGGGGGTGAGCCAGCGATGGTGGACCTCTCTCTGTCCCTGCGTCTCTCTGTAACTCTTTCAAATAAATAAAAATAAAATCTTTAAAAAAGAAAAGAAATGTAAGACCTTACGTTCAGGTTGGAAAACCTCCCACAGTGTAGGTCGGTAGGAAGCAGTGTGGACCACGTGGGTCGACTCTGTCTTCAGTTCAGACTGCATGGGGTGACTGTGTCTCCAGTGTGGATCACGGGTAGGCTGGCCTTATCCTCGGTTCGCACTGTGTGTGTCAGTCGTGTCTTCAGTGGGCGGCTCTTGGCGCTGTCTTTCTAGATCATGGCAGGGTCTCATGTGCAGCTGACGCCGCTCCATCCTGTGGTCACGTCCTGTTCTTTCCATACTTTGAGCCAGAAAGAGGCAAATCTCATTGCCGTGGTGGCTCCCCATAACCGTCCCGCCAGCTTCATTTGAGAACTTCGCGTTGGCCCCACTGCGTGCTCCTTCAGGGGCCTTCCAGCCCTGCAGTGTCCTCTCTCGCCTCGCCCTGGTCTCCCCACTGCCCCGCTTGCTTTCCTGGAACGTGCTGGGCTTCCTGCTGCCCTGGGACTCTGCTCAGGGCCCAGGACCGCCTCCCCTCTCAGCCCAGTGGATTTCCAGGGTGGGGTCCCGCTCTGTGTTGGCGGCTCACTGCCCATCACAGGGGCACCACACGGGCGTTTGGGTGGCAGGTGTACTGAGCACCCTGTTGTCTAGGTGTTGAGGGTACCCCCGACTGCCTTTCTCCTCGGCTGTGTGGGGACCCCACGGCCCCTGCTGCGGGTCTGGTGACTCACAGGACCCACAGAGTGGACTCACAGCTGTGGGTCACTGCGGTACAAGGGCGCGGAGTCGAGTCGGCTGCGGGAAGGCACACGGAAACAGGGTGGGAGGAAGCCAGGTATGAGCCTTGGAGCCCCTCGCTGGAGTCGCCGGGACGTGCTTCCCCTTGCAGCAGCTGACACATGTTCCCCTGGGCACGCCTGGGAGAGACTCAGTGCCCAGGGTGTCGTGGGGGCCGGTCACACGGGCACCTGTGCCTGGCATGTTCCAGATGCCAAGGCTGCTAGGTGGGCGCCCTCCTGCAGTGCAGGTGCCCGGCACTGGCTGGGAACCGACCTCACGTGCAGGCCCTCTGAGGACAGCACTGTCAGGCCTGCCACGTTCAGCTCTTTGGCACACCGCTGGTGCTCAGGACGTGGTTTCTGGGGTGTAGGAGGGTTTGGTGAGAGTCCCTGGACAGGTGAAGAGGCTCGTAGCCCGCTGTGGTTCTCGTGCACCCTGGGCGGATGCATTAACTGGCGCTGTGTGGAGAGGGAAGGAAATCGAGTGCCCCTGTGGCAGGGGCCTTTCCAGCCTGCCTCTCCCTCTGCCCAGTCAGCCCTTGGTGGGGACTGTATTCAGGGCCGCGGGCCGGGAGGGGTAGGGGGGCGAGTTTGGTTTCAGCTTAGGAAAGAAACCTTGTCGGAGTGTGTCTGGCTGGGGAGGGGCCCCCAGGCCCTGCTGGGAGGGGATCCTCAGTCCAGTTAGGGGTCTTACTTTCCCAGGCGGTCCTTCCTGCCTGAGCTTTGCCCCTCCTGCAGAGGCCCCCGGGAGACCTAGGCCTGCCTCTCTCCTGAAGAGCACAGGCCGCGCTGTGTGTTGTCCAGGGTCTGTTTTTGTTGGTGACTTTGCCTTCCGTGGAAGATTTCACAGAAGGGCCTTGTGGTCCTCACAGCTGCCCTTCTTCTCGGGCCTCTGAGTTCTGTCTGCTGTGTCCTTTTGAAGACACGGCAGAGGTTCCAGCCTGAAGGGCTGCGTGCTTGCTTTCTGTGAAGGGGGTGGTCTTGTTACTCTCAGTGTTTCTGTGCGTGTACACTGGCTTTGCCTGATTCCTGTTTTGCTGCCCCCGCCATCTTTCCCACAGTGCAGCGTTCCCCTGTGCCAGCTGTGCAGGTGCAGGTGTGGGGGCGCTGGAGCCGTCTCCAGGGTGAGTCTCATTTCCCAGCGTGAAGCAAGCAGAATCTGGTGCGCCCAGAGCAGCTGGGGACTGTCATGGACAGGGAAGGCCCGAGTGGCAGGTGCCTCCCCAGGGATTCCCACCCCTCCGCACACCGCACACGCCTCGCTCAGCTGTCATCCGTCTCCACTGTGTGCCCTGGGAAGGCTACCCAGCTGCCACACGGCGCTTCCTGGAGCCAGGGCTCCCTCAGCGAGCGCAGGACGAGACAGGAGGGCCCGGCTCTGCCACCCTGCACCAGTGGCTCTGCCCTGCAGAGCTCCGTGCCGTCACCTGGCTGGAGGCAGTCCAGAGGCCTGTCTGCTCCCAGCCTGCAGCAGGAATGCCGTCTCTGCCTTCCCAGGTCTTTGCAAAAATAGATTTTTTTTTTCTCTTTTGTTTCCCCGTGGGCTCTAGGGTGTTATTCTTTTCTCCTTGTTTGGATTTCTGAGAACCCATCTTCCCTACTTGAGTGTGAACAGATTGAGAAATAAAACAAAATAATGGCAGATGGAGGCCACAGAATTACTTTTATTTCTGCTAAATGAGAGGCTTGAAATCCTATCTCACAGTGTGTGAGACAAATCAACCGGCTGACTGCACCCCGGGACCGGTCAGGCTCGCCGCCTCTCAGGCCGGTGCTGGGCCTGGCGGGCCTCCCTCCCAGCAGCAGAGCCCCTGAGAGGGGGAAGAAGGCCCTGTGTGCTGCCAGCCTTGGCAGTGTGCCTGTCGCCTCCTGGGTCCGAGCTTCCCGGGGTTGAGGAAGTGAGGGAGAGGCGCCCAGGGAGCTCCCACACTTGAAGCAGACCCCAGATCTGGGGGAGCATCACCCCAGCTCATTCAGCTTGTGGTTGCCAGGGGCCGGGGGATCTGCAGTTCTGGGGGCAGAGCAGCCCAGGTGGAATCCCGGGCCTCGGGGTCTGGGGACAGCCGTGGTCGGCGTGCGTGCTAGAATATGCTCGTGGTGGCTCTGCAGTTGTTGGGACAGGGCATGAGTTAAAGCCGCTGCAAAGCCGCTCCATCCCGGGGCTCCCAGTCCCCTTGGCTGCCTTCTCAGCCCTGATTCTGTCCTGCTTTGTTGTTGGGCCTCGCATATCAGAACTGAGTGGTGCCCCAGTCCAGATGGGAATCTGCTTCTGTTATCTGCTTTCTGGGGCAGAAGTCAACTCCTTCAGGCCCAAAGATGGTGACATTCAAGGGCGTTGAAGTCCGGATCCCAAACGCCTTACCCCCACTAAAGTTCGAGTGCATTAACATCCACCGCCTGCACTTGGCTTCTGTGCTGCTCCGAGTCAGCCTGAGGGGCGTCAGGGCTCACGGGGCCAGCGCAGCTCCTTCAGGGCCCGGCAGTCCTGTCTGTTGAAGGCTGAGCCTCTGACAGCCCTCACTTTTCAGGAGCTCACATTCTTAGGAGGCTGTGTTAGCTTCTTGTTCGATCTGGCCCGTGGGGCAGGATCTCAGGAGAGAGCCTGTTCCCAGAGCTGCCCAGGATCAGCCGCCGGAGGACCGCACGGTGTCTTCCTGTCCAGAGTCGGCGAGCGGAGCTCGCGCGGTTTTGCTGTCACGGAGATGTCAGTGTGGAACCCAGAGCCTGTCACTTGGAGTCCGCCTGGGAGAAGCCCCCCAGCAGGAGGGAGGCTGACGCTGTTTACTGCCCACGTCTGGGAATGGAACCTTCAGGGCCTCGTAGGCGTTTCTAGTTCTGTGCCACTGTGGCTGCTGCTTTTAGTCTTGTTAGGAAGTGTTGTGTTTTGCATGCGTGTATGCATGAGAGAGAGAGAGGGAGAGAGAGAGAAGGAGAGAGAGAGAAGGAGAGAGGGAGAGGGAGGGAGGGGGAGGGAGGGAGGGAGGGAGAGGAGCTCAGAACACGTAGAAGATGCCAATTATGTCAGGTATAGTCTTGTGCTTTAAATTTTTTTTTTAAAGATTTATTTGTTTGAAAGGCAGAGTTAGAGAGGCAGAGGCAGAGACAGCGAGTGAGAGAGATCTTCCATCCATTGGTTCACTCTCCAAATGGTTGCAGTGGCTAGGGCTGCACCGATCCGAAGTCAGGAGCCAGGGGCTTCTTCCGGGTCTCCCACGTGGGTGCAGGGGCCCACGGACTTGGGCCATGTTCTTCTGTTTTCCCAGGCCACAGCAGAGAGCTGGATTGGAAGTGGAGCAGCTGGGTCTTGAACCAGCGCCCATGTGGGATGCTGGCACTGCAGGCAGAGGCTTTACCCACTACCCCACAGTGCCAACCCCCGTGCTTTACTTTTTCTGCAAGAAAAAAATTATTTATTTGAAGGGCAGAGTGACACACACACACACACAGACACACACACAGAGGGATCTTCTGTTTTCTAGTTTGTTCCCTAAATGGCCACAACAGCTTGGTCTGGGACAGGCCAAAGCCAGGAGCCGGGGTGTCCATCTGTGTTTTCCATATGGATGGTAGGGACATTTGGGCCATCTTCTGTTGTCTTCCCAGGTGTGTTAGCAGGGAGCTGGATCG
Organism: Oryctolagus cuniculus; assembly: GCF_964237555.1. Classification (NCBI taxonomy): domain Eukaryota; kingdom Metazoa; phylum Chordata; class Mammalia; order Lagomorpha; family Leporidae; genus Oryctolagus; species Oryctolagus cuniculus. The sequence goes on from NC_091442.1 coordinate 121,413,069, forward strand.
AGAGTGAAGAGCCAGGACTCAGACCAACCATATGGGATGCCAGCGTTGTAGGCGCTGGCTGAACCCTCTCTGTGCCCCAGCCCTGGTCCTGGTGTTGTAGGCGGTGGCTGAACCCTCTCTGTGCCCCAGCCCTGGTCCCGGTGTTGTAGGCGGTGGCTGAACCCTCTCTGTGCCCCAGCCCTGGTCCCGGTGTTGTAGGCGGTGGCTGAACCCTCTCTGTGCCCCAGCCCTGGTCCCGGTGTTGTAGGCGCTGGCTGAACCCTCTCTGTGCCCCAGCCCTGGTCCTGGTGTTGTAGGCGGTGGCTGAACCCTCTCTGTGCCACAACCCCGGTCCCAGTCCTGTATTTTTCACGTTCGAGCTAGAGGTTGTTCTTCCAGCCCCATGTTTGTGTCCCTGGGAAGTCCTCCTCCTGGCTCTAGAGCTGCGCAAGGCTGAGACTGCTGCCCGGCTCCACAGTGACGCCTGCACTCTGGGGGGTTCCGTGGGCTCCAGGCGTGTCCCCGAGCGCACTGACTGCTGCCCGGCTCCACAGTGATGCCTGCACTCTGGGGGGTTCCGTGGGCTCCAGGCGTGTCCCCGAGCGCACTGACTGCTGCCCGGCTCCACAGTGATGCCTGCACTCTGGGGGGTTCCGTGGGCTCCAGGCATGTCCCCGAGCGCACTGACTGCTGCCCGGCTCCTCAGTGACGCCTGCACTCTGGGGGGTTCCGTGGGCTCCAGGCGTGTCCCCGAGCACACTGACTGCTGCCCTGCTCCACAGTGACGCCTGCACTCTGGGGGGTTCCGTGGGCTCCAGGCGTGTCCCCGAGCACACTGACTGCTGCCCGGCTCCACAGTGACGCCTGCACTCTGGGGGGTTCCGTGGGCTCCAGGCGTGTCCCCGAGCACACTGACTGCTGCCCGGCTCCACAGTGACGCCTGCACTCTGGGGGGTTCCGTGGGCTCCAGGCGTGTCCCCGAGCACACTGACTGCTGCCCGGCTCCACAGTGACGCCTGCACTCTGGGGGGTTCCGTGGGCTCCAGGCGTGTCCCCGAGCGCACTGACTGCTGCCCGGCTCCACAGTGACGCCTGCACTCTGGGGGGTTCCGTGGGCTCCAGGCGTGTCCCCGAGTGCACAGCAGGGCTGACTGCTGCCCGGCTCCACAGTGACGCCTGCACTCTGGGGGGTTCCGTGGGCTCCAGGCGTGTCCCCGAGCGCACTGACTGCTGCCCGGCTCCACAGTGACGCCTGCACTCTGGGGGGTTCCGTGGGCTCCAGGCGGGTCCCCGAGTGCACAGCAGGGCTGACTGCTGCCCAGCTCCACAGTGACGCCTGCACTCTGGGGGGTTCCGTGGGCTCCAGGCGTGTACCCGAGCGCACTGACTGCTGCCTGGCTCCACAGTGACGCCTGCACTCTGGGGGGTTCCGTGGGCTCCAGGCGTGTCCCCGAGTGCACAGCAGGGCTGACTGCTGCCTGGCTCCACAGTGACGCCTGCACTCTGGGGGGTTCCGTGGGCTCCAGGCGTGTCCCCGAGCGCACTGACTGCTGCCCGGCTCCACAGTGACGCCTGCACTCTGGGGGGTTCCGTGGGCTCCAGGCGGGTCCCCGAGTGCACAGCAGGGCTGACTGCTGCCCGGCTCCACAGTGACGCCTGCACTCTGGGGGGTTCCGTGGGCTCCAGGCGTGTCCCCGAGCGCACTGACTGCTGCCCGGCTCCACAGTGACGCCTGCACTCTGGGGGGTTCCGTGGGCTCCAGGCGTGTCCCCGAGCGCACAGCAGACGTCTGCGCATCTCACCTCATCCAGACAGTCTCCCAGTCCCGTGCCTGTAGGTAAGGAAGATCAAGTCCAGATGAGCCCTCCTCCTCCCCACCATGGCTCTGTGGGCAGTCTCCCTCCTGACCATGAAGCCAGCACCTCCCTCTCGGCTGGCATTCCTTCACTGTCTGCAAGGTACAAGGACCCTGCTGGCCATCACTGAGTGCTGGCCTAGCTGGGCCTGAGCCTGCCTGAGGAGTGGCAGCCGTCCGGCCTAGCATTTCCTGTCCTGACCAAGCACCCCGTGCTTGTGACTTTACCAGAGCCAGGGGCCTGGCGTCCCCTTGCCAAAGCTTGGGTGGCCTTCCCCACTGTCACTCCCTGGGCAAAGCTGTGGCCAGCTGCCATCTCCCAGTGCTGTCTTGGCCAGAGGCCCTGTTGGCTCACTGGGAACAGAATCTGTCCATTTGGGGAACTCAGGCACCCAGCTGTCCTCCTGGTCCACTTCTCTGTATTTCTTAGTGGGTCTTAGGGGCCCTGGTAAGGAGCATCGTCTAAACCCCTGTTGTTGTTTATTGCCACCGGCTATAACAGTATCCTAGTCTTATCGGCTGGAAAGAACACAGACTTTCTGCCTTAATTCTGGAGGTCAGATGTCTGACCTGTGGCCAACCTCGTGGTGAGGGCAGGGCTGGTTCCTGCTGGAGGCCCCTGCAGGAAGCCCGCCCTGCTTTCCCAGCCTCTAGGGGCTGCCCTGTTCCTTGGCTCAGGGGCCCTCTCTCCGTCCTCAACAACAGCAGAGGCAGGTGGACCCCGTTGTGTGGCATCGCTGTAGTAGGGGCCGTCTGCTTCCTCCTCCCACTGTTAAGGACCTGTGAGGCCATTGTTTCCTTCCGGATCCTTAGGATGATTTGCCTGTCTTAGGTCAGCACCCTCGGTCCCTGCACATCCCTGTTCCCCGGGCCCAGGCCCCAGAGATCAGGGCGTGGACGTACCTCTCACGGTCGTCCTTGACAGCTTGTGTGACTGTGTTGCTTCAGGAACTGGGTGGGACCTGGCTGGCTCTCCCAGACCCTGGTGTCCACGTGTCTCTCTGGGTGCTTTCCTTGTGGTGACAGCAAGCTGTCACAGAGCCTGCCACTTCCTGAGCACCGGCTGTGTCTTGAGAGCTTGTTGGGAGGTCATAGCAGGGAGTGCAGCTGCTCGAACGCCCCTGCCCGAAGACCGGTCCTCCACTGGCGGGGAAGGTCGCCTTCCTTACTGACTCACAGCTTCGGGAGGGACGCCCATGGGGCAGTGAGGGAGGACGGGGACACCTGCCTAGCCAATCAACCCTGGCGATCAGTGGGCTGACAGGTGTCGCAGCCAGATAGCTCTCCCGTCCTTCCTGTCCCACACGGGATCCTGGAGCTCCCAGGCAGTCCCAGCAGGGCTGCTGCTGCTCCTGTGCTGCTCATTCTGTAGGCGGGGGACAGCGAGCCCACGGGGGCTGCTGCTCGCTCAGGTCCCGCAGCTCCTGGTTCCTCGCCAGGCCGCCCGTTCCCCGGTACTGCAGAGGTTGTGCGGCATCAGGTCATGAGCCTCACCTGAGTTCACCTGGTGTCATCTGTGAGCCGTCTCTGTGCAGCGGCGGTGTCGTAAGCACCTGGATCGTCTGTCGCATGGAGCCGGCGCAGTGCCGTCGCCCTGGGCTCCCCGTCCAGTTCACACAGATAGGTGCACTCAGTGAGCCGAATGTGAACACCTACACTGAATGTATAGAAATGGGCCGTTCGGTGTCCTCTCTGGTGGGTAGATGGGGCTCTGCTTCTTCAGGGGAGACCCCGCGTACTGCGTGCATCCCCTCCTGTTTCTCAAGGTAAAACCTCGCATTTGGTGAACTGGTTCTGTTATAAAACTATCCCCGTTATTTGGTGTTTGCAGCCGCCTTTTCTCGCCTTTGGAAAATGGGTTTCGTGTATATGCATCTGATCCACGTTATTGTTTTTCCCTTAGGACAACTACACCTTTGCCCAGCCTGGGATTCAGATGAAAGTGAAAATGCTGGAGGAGCTCGTGAGCCGGATTGACGGTGAGCAGCTTCCTGAGCAGCCCTGCCCGGGGCAGGCGGGGCCGAGCGTGCCCGGCCTCAGCGTGCCTGCGCGGCCTGTGCATGCTGCTGCGGACAAGCTGTCCCTCCCGTGCAGGCGACAGGACACGTCAGAATTCAGGGCCAGGGCTCTGCAGGGAAGTAACGCGCGCCCAGCCCGGAGCGCCCTGATCGGGAGACAGGCCGGCGGCTCGCGGCTGTCCTCTGGCACTCGGCTCCCTGCCTCTGTGCGTCGTTTTGCTACCAAGGATGTTAGAATAATTTCTCCATGGAATCCAATTAATTACTGAGTCTGGAAATAACATCTTTAATATTATAGAAAAATTATGGTGTGTGCTCGGGCAATTTTAGATTACGCTTTCATGTTTAAGTGGGGGCTTTGAAATACTTTTTACCTTCATCCTTAAAATAATTCCCCCTGCGATGTGCTGACTGTCACATTGCAATAGCAGAGTTTAATTAAATGAAAGTTGAGAGATAATGCTAGCCCGTCCCGGGCATATTCTCCTGGTAGTTAGTTAAATTAATGAACAGAGCATTAACAGAGTGATGCCAAGCAGAACTGGCCCTGTGTTTGTGACAGCAGCAATGAGGTGTGGAGCAGAGATGTGCTGGTCCATGCAGAGCGCCCCGTGTGTCGACCAGTCGTGCCTGCAGGTCTTCACGGCCCACACAGGGCAGGGTGCCTCCGGCCTGAGCCTGGAGCGTTGTCTCACTGCACACACCCTGTTCCGCTCTGTTGTTTATTTATCTGAAAGGCAGAGTTGGGGGGGGGAGGGAGAGACAGAAAGATCCATCCAGTTGATCAGCTGATCAGTCTCCCAGGTGAGTGGCGGGACCCAAGGATCTGGGCCGTCTCCTGCTTTCCCAGCCTCAGGAGCGGGGGGCTGGGCTGGACTCCAGGTCTGTCACTCAGATTGGAGGCCGGAGGCGGCTTCACCCGCTGTGCCGCGGTGCTGGCCCCTCATGCTCTGGGTATGACCCACGCAGGGCAGGACCTCTGACTGTCTTGTTGCACACCCAGAGGGTTGGGCTCTGCTTGTGACCCAGTCCTGTGCCTGCCGTCTCAGTGCTGGGGCTCCCCCTGCCGCTCCCCCTCACTGTGCTCCGGCGGGGAGCTGCTGGATAGCATTGTGGAACAGGGCTGTACAATTATCAACTCCATTTTGTTCCTTGATTGGATCTGACATCCAGCTCTCTGTCTAATGGTTATTACCTCATCTCCGTGTTATGAAGTTTGGCGCAGTTCTTCCAATAATGCTTTATTTGATTCAGTATTCTATTTAGCTACTTTCCAGCCTGTCTGTTCTAGACGCTGCCTCTTGCCTCTGCAGGTACATCTATTGTGCACCTCACCGTGAGGTCTTGCTTGGCTGTGGCGGCATTTTTTTCCCTACCAGCAATTTCTCAGTGTTCCCTGGCCTCATTTAGTTCTTTGAAATATGATTTGCAGTGGATGTGAGTTACACGTCCTTAGCAGGCTCTTCTTCCCCCCTTGTGTCCCTTGGAAGGCGTACTTGTGTGTCCTGGAGGTTGGACAGTTGTGGCTAGCGCTCGTTTGTTCCGGTGCTGCGGCTGGGAAATGCTTGAATTGGTTCTTCGGCCGCGCTCTGGCTCAGGAGGAAGCACAGTGCAGACTTGCGGGGTGACCGTTTGAGAGCGGCAGCAGCGAGCAGAGGACCCAGCCGCTTCCGCACTTCCAGAAAAGCACAGCTTTGTTTTCCGCCCGGCTTCTGTGTCCGTCATTCTCCTCCTGCAGCCTTTTGTCGAGGGATCCGTCCTCCCCAGCAGCGGCGATTCTTTGGTCTGATAGATTTAACTCTGTCTCTGTCTTCTTTATTCCCGTTCTTCTAAAGAAACCCTAAAAAATTTCCTGTGATAGCGTCCAGAGAGGCAACCCTGGGCGGTGGAAGCAGGTGGTGTGCCAGATGCGCCACGTTTGTGCGAGCTGGCTGGTGGGAGCCGTCGCCTCTCACCGCCATGTGAGGAGGCGACTCCAGGCCTCAGCTCCACGAAGCTCTCCCCTGCCACCCTGTCACTCACCCCTGGAGAAGGAATTTGTGAGCTTGGAACTTCTGCAGGGACCTTGAAGGTCTCGTTAAGGGCGGAGTTACTAGGGAGAGAGAGCGCTGTCTTAGGGAGCCCGGAGCCTCATTGCAGCACTGAGGGCAGCAGTGGCGTGCCGGCCGCGGTCCCGGCACGACGACGAGGAAAGGCGCCTGTGTGCCTGCTGGGGCCGGGGCTGTGCTGCTCTGTGAAGGGAGGGGAGAGGAGCTCTGGTGTCCGGCGGTGCCGGTGTGAGCACTTGGGCCCAGAGACAAGGGTCAGGAGGCAGGAAGGCCATGAGAAGCAAGGGCAGAGGGCCAGCGATCCCGTCTGCTTCTCCTGGAGTCAGGAGCAACTAAAGACTTTCTGGAAAGCAGTTTTGGGTCGGTTTCCTATTTTGCATAGTTTTACCACTCCCCTCTGGCACCCTGGACACGAAGGTGCGGTGAATGAGGGCAGAGGCCTGTGTCTGTGGTGGAAGCCACGTGGGAGGGAGGGGGCAGCCTTCTGTGAGACCGTGTGCAGGGCGGGTGGTCTTGATCCAGCTCAAGAGAGGGGTCAGCTGGCTTCGGGAGACCCCTGGAGTGCCTGGGGCAGGAATCGAAGATGACGTGCCACAGAATAAGAGGCAGTGTCTTACTGCCACTTGTGTTGGAATTAAAGGAAAAGGTGAGAACAGAGTTTCCCTCTGAAGACAACTGGCAAAGCTGGGTATATTTATAAAGTCAGTTAACAGAGAGAGAGAGAGAGAGGAGAGAGAGAAACTTCTTAAAAACACTGAAATGCTGTCAGGAGAACAGGGGCTTCCTGGACCAGAACATGCTGGAGCATGGAGAGAGAAGCCTGGCTCAAAAGTCGCCGTGGTTCTGGGGGTGTTTCTTGACCTAGAAGAGATCGCCCCACAGTGAGCTGCGGTTGGCAGCCTCGCGCAGTGCCCGGGTCGGGTCACGTCACTCAGGACGCCCGTGCTCCCTGCGAGAGCCCGGCGGTGCCACAGCCTCACACAGCCTCGCAGTCCACGGTCCCCTCACTGGGGAGGGCCGGAGTTGTTTGTGCCTTGAGAGGTGGTTCTGACCTAGCATTTCGTCAAAATGCTTCGAGAAGCAAGCACCACCTTTCCTGGAGGAAGCTGTCGGAACTCGGATTGTGCCTGCAAATTATTTTCCTTTTGAATTAGATGACTTGTGCACAGATGTCATGAAGACTCTACATGAGGACAGACAGAGAACAGTAACAGCCCCAAATGTTGAGCTTTCGCAATCTTTTTTAAGAATTTTTATTTATTTGTTTGAAACTCAGGGTTGCAGAGAGAGGGAGACAGACACACACACACACACACACACACACACACAGACTGATTTTCCATCCGATGGTTGACTTCAAATGGCCTCAGCAGCTGGGACTGGGCAAGGCCGAAGCCAGAGCCTGGAGCTCCATCTGGGTGTCCCCCAGGGTGCATGGGCCCAGTCGCTTGGGCCATCTTCTGTTTTTCCAGGTGCATCAGCAGGGAGCCAGGTTGGAAGTCAAGCAGCTGGGACTCAAGTTGGCATTCATATGGGATGCTGGCGTTGAGGCTGGCAGCTTAACCCACAGTACCACAGCACTGGCCCCAAGCGCTTTTTTAATTTTTAATTTTTTCAAATTTTTTTATTTGACAGGTAAAGTTATAGACAGTGAGAGGGAGAGACAGAGAGAAAAGTCTTCCTTCTGTTGGTTCACTCCCTAAATGGCCGCCACGGCTGGCACTGTGCCGATCCGAAGCCAGGAGCCAAGTGTTTCCTCCTGGTCTCCCATGCGGGTGCAGGGGCCCAAGCACTTGGGCCATCCTCCACTGCCCTCCTGGGCCAGAGCAGAGAGCTGGACTGGAAGCAGAGCAACCGGGACTAGAACCCAGTGCCCATATGGGATGCTGGCATTGCAGGCGGAGGATTAACCAAGTGAGCCACGGCGCCGGCCCCCAAGCTTTTTAATTCTTAGGCATATGCTCTGACACTGTGATCCTTGCTGTGTCTGAAAAAAATACGAGCAGAGGCCTGAAGATGTCTGCGGGGGATAGGAGACTGTGTGGGTTGTGCAGGAGATTTGAAGAAAGGCCAGTGAGGACTTCTGCAACTGAGAAATCTTACCACGTGGAGTTAGGAACTCAACGAAAAGGCACAGCAGATTAGACACAGCTAACAGGAAAATTAGTGAACTGGAAGACAGGTTTGAAGAAAGCATAGTAAAGCACAGAGTGTTAAGGATATGGAAAATACAGAAAGTAAGAGAAACAGAGTATGGGTAGAAAGCTTTACGTCTATTTATTTGGAATCATAGAAGAAGATAAGAGGTTGAGGAAGAATTCAAAGAGACAGTGATTGAGACCCTTCCAAAACTACTGAGTATCCATCAGCTTTAAGTACTACAACCACCTACCTGAGGAGGAGTGAAGTACTACAACCGCCTACCTGAGGAGGAGTGAAGTACACAACCGCCTACCTGAGGAAGAGTGAAGTACTACAACCACATACCTGAGGAGGAGTGAAGTACTACAACCACATTCCTGAGGAGGAGTGAAGTACTACACCTGCCTACCTGAGGAGGAGTGAAGTACTACAACCGCGTACCTGAGGAGGAGTGAAGTGCTACAACCGCGTACCTGAGGAGGAGTGAAGTACTACAACCGCCTACCTGAGGAGGAGTGAAGTACACAACCACATACCTGAGGAGGAGTGAAGTACTACAGCCGCCTACCTGAGGAGGAGTGAAGTACTACAGCCACCTATCTGAGGAGGAGTGAAGTACTACAACCACATACCTGAGGAGGAGTGAAGTATACAACCGCCTACCTGAGGAGGAGTGAAGTACTACAGCCACCTACCTGAGGAGGAGTGAAGTACTACAACCGCCTACCTGAGGAGGAGTGAAGTACTACAGCCACCTACCTGAAGAGGAGTGAAGTACTACAACCACATACCTGAGGAGGAGTGAAGTACTACAACCACCTACCTGAGGAGGAGTGAAGTACTACAACCACATACCTGAGGAGGAGTGAAGTACTACAGCCGCCTACCTGAGGAGGAGTGAAGTACTACAGCCACCTACCTGAGGAGGAGTGAAGTACTACAACCACATACCTGAGGAGGAGTGAAGTACTACAACCGCCTACCTGAGGAGGAGTGAAGTACTACAACCGCCTACCTGAGGAGGAGTGAAGTACTACAACCACATACCTGAGGAGGAGTGAAGTACTACAACCGCCTACCTGAGGAGGAGTGAAGTACTACAACCGCCTACCTGAGGAGGAGTGAAGTACTACAACCGCCTACCTGAGGAGGAGTGAAGTACTACAACCACATACCTGAGGAGGAGTGAAGTACTACAACCGCCTACCTGAGGAGGAGTGAAGTACTACAACCGCCTACCTGAGGAGGAGTGAAGTACTACAACCGCCTACCTGAGGAGGAGTGAAGTACTACAACCACATACCTGAGGAGGAGTGAAGTACTACAGCCGCCTACCTGAGGAGGAGTGAAGTACTACAGCCGCCTACCTGAGGAGGAGTGAAGTACTACAACCGCCTACCTGAAGAGGAGTGAAGTACTACAACCACATGCCTGAGGAGGAGTGAAGTACTACAGCCACATACCTGAGGAGGAGTGAAGTACTACAACCGCCTACCTGAGGAGGAGTGAAGTACTACAACCACATGCCTGAGGAGGAGTGAAGTACTACAGCCACATACCTGAGGAGGAGTGAAGTACTACAACCGCCTACCTGAGGAGGAGTGAAGTACTACAACCGCCTACCTGAGGAGGAGTGAAGTACTACAACCGCCTACCTGAGGAGGAGTGACTGACTGAGCTCACAGCTTTGGAAATTCACACCTGAAGCTGGCAGCCCCCTGGTTTGGCCTCTGGTGGAAGTGGCAGAGTGTGTGCGGAGCAGGAACGGCCGGCGAGGCAGGAAGCAGTGAGAACAGCTGCTGCTTGGGCTGCACGGGCTGCGGCAGCGCCGGGGCCGTCCCCAAGTGCTGAGAGAATGGAGCTGGCACCTGGCCTAGGCGCCTGCCTCCTGCAGACACGTCCTCCAAGGATGAAGTCGAAGTTCCGGGAGCCCTCAGAATCCATGGTGTCTCACCCTCTGCAGAGACTGGAGAGGCCCAGAGAGCGAAACCACACGTCCATGGCCTCTGCAGTGTGACTTCAGCAGAGACTGGAGAGGCCCAGAGAGCGAAACCACACGTCCACTGCCCCTGCAGCATGACTTCAGCAGCTGGGAGCTGCCGCTGCAGGCCAGATGCCCTCGTGCTGCGGCTGCGCCACATGTGGGTGAAGGGAGGTAAGCAGATAGGCAGCTTGTGGGGAACGGAACCCCGGGAAGTCACGACCCCACAGGGGGAAAGTTCTGGGGTCAGGTGTGAGATCTGGTAGCCCGGAGCGCTGGATCTGGGAAGCCTATAAGGACTTGGGGTTTCCTGAATGAGGGGAACCGGTCTGTAACCAGCACGAGCCCAAAGGGAACGAGGACTTGGTCACAGGCTCCTGTCACCAGCGTTTTGCTTTGACCCTGGAGGGGAAGCTGGCCCGGCAGCTCTGACAGGCCACCGCCCACTGGCAGCCTGCCACTCCATCCAGAGAGAGCTCGTTCCACACAGGCCAGTGCAGTGGCTCTGAGGAAACAAAAGCTGGGTGACAGCAGAGACATCTGTGGTGCCAAGATTCACTCAGAACCTCACCCGGGGGCCGGTGCTGTGGCGCAGCGGGTTAAAGCCCCGGCCTGAAGCGCCAGCATCCCATATGGGCGCCGGTTCTAGTCCTGGCTGCTCCTCTTTCGATCCAGCTCTCTGCTGTGGCCTGGGAAAGCAGTAGAAGATGGCCCAAGTCCTTGGGCCCCTGCACCCACGTGGGAGACCCGGAAGAAGCTCCTGGCTCCTGGCTTCGGATCGGCGCAGCTCTGGCCATTGTGGGGAGTGAACCAATGGAAGGAAGACCTCTCTCTCTGTCTCTACCCCTCTGTAACTCTGTCTTTCAAATAAATAAAATAAATCTCTAAAAAAGGATCCTCACGCGACACAGTTCTGTTTATTTTGCTTCGCAGGCTGTTAGCATCCATGGGTTCTTCTCATTCTCTGAAGGCCTGTTGCTGGGTGTGGGTGCAGTCCTGCAGCCCGTGTGGCAGGCCCTGGGCTTCCTGTTTCTTGCACGTTGGCTGGACTTTGTGGGAAACAGTTTCTCAGAGAAACCCACGCAAGGGCTGTTCGAGCCGCCGACAGAGAGCTGAGCGTGAGACAGTGGCATTTCTGTGTGAGAGAGGCTGCCTGGGCCCTGAGGCCACTGATGCCAGCAGCCGTGATGGGCTGGGCCCCTTGCACTGCTCCCGTGTCTGCAGGCCTTGGGCTGGGTGTGCACGTGTGTGGCGGGTAGGTGGGCGAGCAGGAGGCTGCTCGCTCTGTTTGGGTGCGGGGTGTCTCAAGGCCCTGCTTCCCCTTGCCCGTCCTGTCAGCCTCTCGGCAGGCGTCTCTACGCCCCGTGCCGGCCGGGGCCCTGCTTCCCCTTGCCCGTCCTGTCAGCCTCTCGGCAGGCGTCTCTACGTCCCGTGCCGACTGGGGCCCTGCTTCCCCTTGCCCGTCCTGTCAGCCTCTTGGTAGTGCCGGCCGGGGCCCTGCTTCCCCTTGCCCGTCCTGTCAGCAGCAGCTCCTGTCCTCAGCTGGCCCTGGCAGTCCTGCCCTGCTCTGGCCTTGCTGCCTCTGCAGCTCCGTGGTGGGTTAGACTGGCACCCGCGGGCACACAGCCTGGCCAAACCGAGTGACTGAATGTGGAAGTCCATCTGGCTGGGGAGCCACTGGTTGCTGTGAGCAGCCTGGGAGGGCCCAGTGTGCCCGGCAGAGGAACAGCCTCCAGCTCGCAGCAGATCTCCAGGGTGGACCAGCACGCGCCTGTCGAGCTCACAGGTGTGCGGCCGTGGCTCAGCTGGGCTCTGTTTGGCAGCATCCTTGCTCTGGGGCTCGGGCTGTCAGAGCAGCTGCCATCAGGCAGATTCCCGGCCAGTTCCCGTGGTGCGGGGACGAGGGCCTGGGAGTGGTCCAGGGCTCTAAACATTCCCAGCAGGACATGGTTTCCAGCATCTGCTTCCGTCATGTTGGCTGAGCCAGGGCCCAGGGCTGCAGCTCCATGGGGAAGGGAAGTGCCCGCCTGGACCCGCGGGAGCTGGTGTTTGTGGGTGACACCAGTGAGCCCCGTGGTCACCAGTGTGGAGAGGGCTTCAGAGAGAAGTGCACAGGTCTGGAGCTTATCCACAATGTATGTGCGTTCAAAACAAAACAAAACAAAACCAAAAACCTTAAATCTTGGGCCTGGCATTGTGGCTTAATGGGTAAGGCTGCTGCCTACAATGCCGGCGTCCCATAAGGGCACTGGTTTGCATTCTGGCTGCTCCCTTCTGATCCGGCTCCCTGCTAATGGCCTGGGAAAAGCAGAGGAGAGTGGCCCAGCTGTTTGGGCTGCTGGTACCCACATGGGAGACCTTGAAGAAGCTCCTGGCTTCGGCCTGTCCCAGAGCCAGCCTCTGTGACCATATGAGGAGTGAACCAGCATGTGGAAGATCTCTCAGTCTCTCCCTCTCTCTAACTTTGACTTTCAAATCTTAAAAAAAATGAAAATCTAAGTTGATTTTTTTGTTGGCGTAGAGCTTTTGTCAAACAGCTTCACAGAGCAGAATTAGTGTCATGTAACGTGTGTTCCACGCCTGCGCTACTTCGGTTTTCCTAAATATTCGTAGACAAGGTGTTCATTCTGAAATCATCCAGTTAACTCCCCTCACTGTCTGTTAGCATCTCTCTGCTCCCTACTTATTGAAGGATTTTTATGCATAAAACCAAGTTTTCGGCTGGCGTCGCGGCTCACTAGGCTAATCCTCTGCTTGTGGCGCTGGCACACCGGGTTCTAGTCCCGGTTGGGGCGCCGGATTCTGTCCTGGTTGCCCCTCCTCTAGGCCAGCTCTCTGCTGTGGCCTGGGAGTGCAGTGGAGGATGGCCCAAGTGCTTTGGCCCTGTACCCGCACGGGAGACCAGGAGAGGCACCTGGCTCCTGCCTTTGGATCAGCGCGGTGCGCTGGCTGCGACGGCCATTGGAGGGTGAACCAACGGCAAAGGAGGACCTTTCTCTCTGTCTCTCTCACTGTCCACTCTGCCTGTCAAAAAAAAAAAAAAATTAAAAAAAACCCACCAAGTTTACACCATGACTTCTTTACTGCTGCAGTGATAGGCATGCATCCAGGCATGTGAGCAGGTGTTTGCCGGGTAACCACGGAGCTTGCATCTGTGTGGCGGTGAGCCCCAGTGCCACCTCTTGCACACTTCGCCGTGGTGCGTGCTGCCTCTGGCATCTGCCTCCATAGGCACAGAGTCCCACTGCCCCGGAGAGCAGGCCGTCAGCCACCAGCCCTTCCCGACGCCCCTGGTGGCAGATGTCGCACCTTGTCCGCAACACCGATGATGCCGGTGTCCATGAAATGTTTGTCAGGTGGGGAAAGTCACGGGGAACTTGCTTCAGGGTTAACAAGGCTGTCTGAAACATCCAGCCTCGGCAGATGTGTCAGTTTGCCGTGTCCGTCTGTGCCGCGGGTCACAAGACTTCAGACCACAGGACCTGCGTCTCAGACTGAGAGCTGTCTTGCCGGAGGGTACCATGGTGGTGCAGAGGCTGCCCCAGGAGCAGAGCCCTGGAGCCCTGTGTTCTCCTGGGCTCCACTCTGCTGTGCCCTGGGAGCCAGAGACAGCGAGGCCCTGCGGGTCACTGACGGCCACGCAGAGCTGGGGGGGGCACAGGCGTCAGCCCCGGGCGTGTGCAGCGGCACTGAAGCCCTTCCCAGGGCTGCTCAGGCAGGGCGGGGTGCGCCGACAGCAATGTGCTCCCTGGGCTTTCTTGTCCAAACTGCTCTCTTCCCTTCGGTAAAAGCTGGGGTACTCCTTCCCGCCTAATCTTTCCAGGGCTGGCAGTGCCAGACTCAGCCAGGGAGAACACAGACCACCCAGTTTCCTCTGGGCCTCAGATGAACGGGGAGCGCTTTCTTAGGACCTGGAGGCGCACGCTGAGATCCAGACGTCACTGTGCCTTCTGCATTTTATCTGCTCACCTTTCAGGTGACTGCAGGCCCCGTGCAGTGGACCGTGTGACATTTAAGGTGTGCACAGACATTGACCCCGCATACATGCCTGCCTGGGCACACCGCTTGGAGCACACACACTTTAGATAGGGTCTGTGCCACTGGCACGGCTGCCACACCCAGGATCCTTGCGTTTTCATCTTCCTGGGCCGAGCCGATGCCTGTTAGGCAATTCAGCTGCCTGGCGTGCCCGGGGTGAGGGTGGGGGAGCGTGCCTCTTCAGCAGGGATTCTTGTTTGTGGTGGAGGGCTTTGACTGAGCTATCAATAAGCTGAGCTCATTTGACTTTCCCCAGTGCTGAGGTGTGGTGAGGCCGGGCACCGAGCGGCTGTAGCTCCTGAAGCCACTCTTCTCCACTAGGTCTGATGGTTCCTGGCGCTTTTCTGTCCTACTCATTATTGTTCTCTGTGCACCTGGTGTAGGGCCTCTCGACCTCTCTGGTGACTGTGCAAGTCACAGAGACCGACTGCCTTGGAGGAGGCTGGGTTTTTCTTCGCAGTGACCATAGCTGCTGGCCGCTGTGTCACTCGTGTCCGCAGGCACAGCCGGCACAGCCTGCGCAGGGCTGTCAGGACAGTGCTGATGCCCTGAGCACCTGTGCATTCCCTCCCTCTCCAGTGCACCCCGGGCGGTGCCAGCTCTGCTGTTAGTAACCCTTGCCGTGCCTCCAGTGCCTCCATGGCCCGTGGCCTCAGGCCCCCACCTCTTCCTCCTGCAGCAGCCGCAGGCCGTGTCAGTCCTGGGCTGGTTGGTTTTCCCTAAATGCAGTGCCTGCCCTCGGGCCTCTGCTGTAGGTCTGGGTTCTTGAACTTGCCTTGCCTGAGACAAGTTTCTCCTCCTTCTGATCCCTACCCCCCCCCCCCCCCGACAGGAAGGCTGTCTCTTATTTGCACTCAGCAACACAGGTACGCGATGGTGGTGCCTGTAGGTGGAAGGGAGGGGCGTGGTTTGCACCGAAAGTCCGCAGTTGCGGTGTCAGATGGGATCTTGGCCTTCAGAGACCTGTAGTGTGGAGGACACAGTCCCCCATACTCAGGAAGGAACCCAAGGAGCCTGGGGAGGACCCTGTGTCATGTACCTCCTGCCATGGGGAGAGCCTACAGGTAGCCCCGTCTTTGGCCCAGAGCCAGGAATGACAGCTCAGGAAGGCATCTGTTACACTGACTGTGGTCACCGGGTCTGACCAGTGTTACACTGATTGTGGTCACCGGGTCTGACCAGTGTTACACTGACTGTGGTCCGAGGGTCTGACCAGTGTTACACTGACTGTGGTCACCGGGTCTGACCAGTGTTACACTGACTGTGGTCCGAGGGTCTCACCAGTGGTACACTGACTGTGGTCACCGGGTCTGACCAGTGTTACACTGGCTGTGGTCACCTGGTCTGACCAGTGTTACACTGACTGTGGTCCGAGGGTCTGACCAGTGTTACACTGACTGTGGTCCGGGGGTCTGACCAGTGTTACACTGACTGTGGTCCGGGGGTCTGACCAGTGGTACACTGACTGTGGTCACCGGGTGTGACCAGTGTTACACTGACTGTGGTCCGAGGGTCTGACCAGTGTTACACTGACTGTGGTCACCGGGTGTGACCAATGTTACACTGACTGTGGTCCGAGGGTCTGACCAGTGTTATACTGACTGTGGTCACCGGGTCTGACCAGTGTTACACTGACTGTGGTCCGATGATCTGACCAGTGTTACACTGACTGTGGTCCGATGATCTGACCAGTGTTACACTGACTGTGGTCCGATGATCTGACCAGTGTTACACTGACTGTGGTCACCGGGTGTGACCAGTGTTACACTGACTGTGGTCTGAGGGTCTGACCAGTGTTACACTGACTGTGGTCCGATGATCTGACCAGTGTTACACTGACTGTGGTCCGATGATCTGACCAGTGTTACACTGACTGTGGTCACCGGGTGTGACCAGTGTTACACTGACTGTGGTCTGAGGGTCTGACCAGTGTTACACTGACTGTGGTCCGATGATCTGACCAGTGTTACACTGACTGTGGTCCGAGGGTCTGGAGCTCCCAGGCCCCGCAGAGTTGTCTTCCCACGTCCCTCCTGGCTTCGGGCCTTCCCTGAGCTCCTGTGCAGTGGGTCGGCCGTGTGCCGTAGCCGCCTGCAGAACCTGCATCCACAGCTTCGGCGGTCCCACATGAGTGAGGACAGTGTCCGATGCATGTCACAGAGCAACTGGCGTGCGTTTGAGCACTGGAGTGTCACGGGGGACTGGCGTGTTGGTGAGCACGTGTGTGTTACAGAGGCACTGGTGTGTACACGAGCACACACGACAGGCAGAAGAGCCCTCAGGAAAGCTTTCCTGCCCTGAGGAAATGCTGCAGCCTGGGCGTCCACCGGGGTCCGGGGGCCCTGGCTCCGTGGCACTCGGGTCCCGGGGCTGCACACGGCCACCTGCGTGCTGCACGTGGCCCTTCCTTGGCGCGTGCTGGGGAGGAGGCAGCAGGCTCTCTGGTCTCTCACAAGGTCTCCAGCGTGTCTGCGCTGGGTCCCAGCCTGTGACCCCGCTTCATCCTCCTCACTGCTCAGGCCCCATCTGCAAGCGCACTTCAGTTAGGGCTTCAGCGTGTGCACGCCGAGGGAACAACACTCTTCACTCTGTAGCAGCTCGTGTTTCAAGCTGAAATATAGTCCGCGTTAGAGCCACCACCACCACCACCACCACCACCACCACCACCACCACCACCACCCTCGTCATCATCCGCCAGCAGGAAGCACGGCTCATGGCCTGGGCAGGGGGTGGATTTTCCAAATCAAAGTAGTGACACGCTGGATGGACAAGACGACTTTGTTTTCCCTCTTGGGATGAGATCTCTGAAAGCTGTGTGTGATCAGCAGCACCAGACCCAGCGGCAGACTCGGGTTGTCGGTTGTGAAGGCCCTAGAAGTTTGCACCCAGGAGAGTCAGGAGATCAGACCCTTAGGTCTAAGGTGCAGACATCAGGCAGAGGGTGCAGGGGTGGGTGGGGCCGGGCACCCTTTCCTCAGCTCTTCCTGCTCAGATTCCAGCCAGGAGGGAGCAGACGCAGATGGTGGGGACCTCCCTCGGATCTATGCTCGCTCTGGTCTCTGCAGCCGTCTCTGTCCAGAACAGCGCCTGGCAGCAGCTGCAGGAGGGGAGGACAGGCCATGAGGCCTGTGTCTGGAAGGCAGCCTGTCCCACCCAGTGGTGGCTGCTTGCGGGGACAGTGGGGGCCGAGGCAGGTGCTGAGCCGGGCTGGACAGGCACAGAGCGTGCAGGAAGGGCTCTGGCCCTTCTCCCACGAGGAAGGAGCTTACTGGGGCCTGCTCATCAGGCGAAACCCAGGAACGGGCTGGCCTGCAGCCTGAGGGTTGTGATGGATGGAAAGGAGACTTTGGTTAAGGGGAGCAGGGCCTGTTGGAAACCATGTACCAGTGCCCCTGGCTTCCCCCTGGCTGCTGCTGGGCGCCATTTGTGGGTAACAGTGGGAACTATGGAGGCTGGCCCAGGTGGGCTGAGTTTCTGGCTGTATCACTCGCTAGTTAGTGGTGTGGGTTAGCAAAGGGCATCCCACTCGGTCCACCATCTCCCCCATGTGTAAGGTGCTTCCAGCAGGACTGGCACCTTGAAAACCTGGTACAGAGTTAGTCCCCATGATTGTCATCGTTATTGTCAAACCAAAGCAGCACCTGATGGTGCAGGGGAGAAGTGGTGAGTGTGGGGCGGTTTAGCCTCAGGGCTCTGCTTGGACCGTGTTGGACCTGTGGAGCTGCCAGGATTTTTTTTTTTTTAAAGATTTTATTTATCTATTTATTTGAGAGGGAGAGACAGAGGTCTTCCATCCGCTGGTTCACTTCCCAAATGGCTGCAACAGTCGGAGCTGAGCTGATCTGAAGCCACATGTCAGGAGCTTCTTCCGGGTCTCCCAACAGGTGCAGGAGCCCAAGCGGTTGGGCCATCTTAATACTACCTTCTCAGGCCATTATCAGATCCTCCTGGGTCAGAGGAGGAACATCCAGGACTCAAACCGGTGTCCATAAGGGATTCCAGCACCTCTATGCCACAGCGCCGGCCCCTAGGGTTCCTGTCTTGTCAGTACCCATGGAGCTGAGGCAGGGTCCTCTCTCCCGCCCAGGGGGCCCGTTAGGGTGGGTGATAGTGGTTGAACCTCAGGAGATCATGGTGTGGAGGCTGCTCTTACTGATGTTTCACACTTGCGCCCCTACGGGGAAGACGCGGAATGGGTTATTGGAGAGAAGCACTCCCTCCGTGTGTTAACAGCTTTCTCTGCTTCTGCGTTATCCCTTCCTTGAGTTTCTTAATTCCGATTAAATGTGATTTTAATGAAATTTCTCTGAAAGCTGTCTTGACTTCTTGCAAGGTTAAAGCAGACTTCTTTCAGGGTGGAATTCAGTTATAGCCGGTAAGCTAGAGCGAGCTTTATTACCGCCAGGTGAGCCTGCTCTTACTACCCCTACGAGGTGGGCAGGCAGCGAGCAGAGGAGGAGCTGCAGCGACACGAGCGACTGTTGATTGTTGTTGTCGAGAGCTTCAGTGCACACCCAAGCCCAGGTGCCCATGTACAGCCTGGGCTCTGCGGCACCCTGGACGCCCTCAGCTCCTGATGCCATGTTGATACCAACTACATGGGTATCTCCCTGGGTACCTAGAAGTCCTGTCTCACGTTGATACCAACTGCATATGTATCCAGCTGGATTCAGATATGTATCTATCGGGATACCATGAGGTCCTGTCTCACGTTGATACCAACTGCATATGTATCCAGCTGGATTCTGGTTCAGCTGCCATCTGAGCATGAACCTGGGTTGCTGCTTTCTCGGGTGACAGAAGTCGTAACAGCAGCCACCGTTGGTTAAGCCTGCCCTCAGGTGGGACCACGCTGGAATCCCTGCAGGACGACCGTGCCGGCAGTGGTTGGTTTGTGACCGGGAGGACAGAGCATTCACAGTTTGAGAGTTCTTTTTTCCAGGCCTGCACTTGGCATGGAGCCGTAAAGCCTGGCTCTTCTGAGAGCTTCTGGCCGCTCCCACCCAGCCCACCTGCTGCCTCTGCTGAGCGCGGGGCGGGCAGGAAGAGCTGGCTTCAGGGTCGCCGGCTGCCCTCGGCGCTGTGTCCCAGTCGCTTCCTTCCTGGAACCACTGTTGGAGGGTGTGTGTGCTAGGAGTGGGATGGCAAAGCTTGTTGGCTGCCTGGTGTGGAGTGTGTTTACTGCCAGGAAGTGGCAATGGCCGTCCATGTGTAATGAGATGCAGGCCGTGAGGCCTGGGCTCCTGATCAAGGTGCTTTTCTCCTACACGCTGGTATCTTTGGGCCCCTCCCTACTGACAGAGCTTGCTGGGGTTTATTGCCAGACTGAGACTTGTTAAATTGCAAGTCGATACTTTGAAATGAAGTGAAGACCCTTGACCTGCAGGAGCCGTGTTGTCTTGCTTTGAATGTGGCCGGCACAGCTGTTTGACCTGGTTGTTTCTGTTGGAGGCTCCCTGTGCTGGAGGAGCCCCCGTTTTGCCCTCCTCATGATGAAGAGCCAGTGTCCTCTAATGCCAGGCTGGGACGCAGCGTCTGCAGGTGGTGTTGCTGGGGTGAGGACGGTGTGTCTTCTTTCCACCCGTCAGCCCCACACGTCCTTCTTGTCTCTGTCTCTGTCCTTGTCGGGGGGCGGGGGGACGGGGACTCTGAGTCCTCTGTAGCCTGGGCTGCAGGTGCTGGGGGATCCAGCCTGCAGGAAGTGTGGTCGCCCACTTGCCCAGGCCCTCGCCAGCAGCCACGCATCCCGGCTGGTGCACAGGCTCTGGTGTACTTGCCTCTGTTGTGCCAAGTCCTCCATCCAGAGGCCCTCAGCTTGTCGCTCAGTGGCGTGGATGCCTCCAGTGTCCCTGTGCTGTGACAGGGTGCGGTGGAGCAGGGGCTGTGGCCAGGCGGGGCCACGGTGCGGGCAAGGCAGGGAGGCGTGGCAGTGTTGGGGTGGGAGGAGGTGTCGTGGGCAGAGGATGGGCCGGGGTCCCCACCTGTACCCTGACTCTAGAAAGGTCTGTGAGGAGAAGGGCCCAGTGCCACCCCCCGAGCAGGGCCAGGAGAGCACAGCCTGTTCTGGCCTTACCCAGGGCTGTGGGAAGTCAGGGTGATGCGACTTGGGGATGGTGGAGGCCACCCTGGCCCTGATGAGGCCTGGGGCTTGCTCAGCATTGCACTGTGGGTGCTCAGTAGTTGCTTCTCCTGTCTCCTGGACCTGCCAGGCCTTCTGGGCCCCCAGGCTGAGGGTGCAGCAGGCCTGAGAACCCCTCCGGGGGACTGGAACCCACTTGGCCATGATTCCTTCTGTTCCATTCTTTAGGCCTGGCCTGCGCAGACTTCCAGAATTAAAATAAATGGGGATGAGTTAGCAGAGGCCAAGTCAGTCAGCCCCCTCGTGACTTCTTAGGCCGTCCTGGTGGAGGGTGGGCTGCTGTCCGCACTGGGCTGCAGGCATGGTCCACGTGAGTCAGCTCCCTGCACTCAGCCCAGTGTGGGCTTCTGTGCCCCCTGACCATAGCAGCCGACAGGGAAGCTGAGAGGAGCACATTGCCTGCAACATGCAGGTGGAAGGTGGGTTCGGAATTTGAACTCGTGTCTGTGGGCTCCAGCCTCTTGCTTGTTAGGTTTCAGCCAGGGTTCCATGTGGCCCTGTGGGGGGTGGCTTGGGGGGGAGGAGCAGTCCAGTGTCCACTTGCTACCACCTGAGATCTGCCAGAGTGGCTGTGGGTGGCCCTTAGGGACGTGCTCCAGCCACGAGCAGAGAGCTGCCTCGTCCTTCTGGGCGGCCTAATGACTGTGGTCTTGCGTGGAGCAGTGTTGTGCGTGGCCCTGCCCTCCCTGGCCCGGGTGTGCACAGTTGGCACAAAGCAGAAGGAATGCTCCTCTTGTGACCGGTGCA
The DNA here is from genome assembly GCF_964237555.1 of Oryctolagus cuniculus. Lineage (NCBI taxonomy): Eukaryota > Metazoa > Chordata > Mammalia > Lagomorpha > Leporidae > Oryctolagus > Oryctolagus cuniculus. The sequence continues at coordinate 121,434,016 of NC_091442.1, forward strand.
TGTGGCTCCGGCGGCACGGAGCTCCCACTGCAGTTCCGTCTGTGGATGCCTGCCTAGCAAGCCAGATCCACCGCTGGATGTGAGGCTGGGTGGCGAGGGTCAGCAGTGAGCTGGCATCTTTGAGAGCCTGGACGTTCCCAGCCCCTGTGCTGGGAGCTTGGCGGGGCCATGTGAGGGGGCTCTCGAAAGTTCCTTCTGCTGGAAGCTGGGGGGGAGGGGAGCCCTCTCTTCACCTGCACACTGTCGTGCGTGCTTTCAGCTGCCTGTTCAGACGAATGGGTTACCGAGGTGTGAGGCTGCTGGAGCCCCTCCCGTTCTACCCTGGATGCCTCCCTTATCCTGGGAAAACCTGCAGTTCAGCTGGAGCCTGTAATCCCCTGCTCGGTGGTCTTGTCCCAGCTGTTGTCCCGCTGGTCTTGTCCCAGCTGTTGTCCCGTCCTCTCTGGGTGATGGAGGCTGCAGAGCAGCGGAGCAGTCTTATCTTGCGACCACACCCAGACGATTGTTCAGGCTCAAGGAGTGCTGGGGGCTGCTCTGCCACTGTCTGATCCCAGCAGCTCAGTGGCCAGGGCTGCCCGCTGCAGAGACTGGTGGCTCTGGCTGCAGGCTGTGCTGGGCTGGGCTCAGCCAGGGAGGAGACGTGCAGCCTCTTTTCACGTGCGCTGGGGTCTCAGCCTTAGGCTGCCCCGCATGTCTTGTCGCCCAGGCCTGTGCCCAGCAAGGCCAGCTGGGCTGCCTGGGCTTCTCCTGACGTCCATCTTCCTTCTCCCCAGTCCTTGGGGGCAGCCTCCCTGGCCCGCTACGCTTCGGGTGTCCTTGGGGGTGGCAGAGTGGCTGTACGTTGAAGTAGAGGCACCCGAGGAGCCACGAGCGAGTTTTCCTCTGCAAAGGGCGTAGTAACTCGAGTGGGAGTTGCACTTTATGTGAACGTTGCACGAGCACACGGAAGAGTAGGAGAGAGGAAGAAAGAGGTGAGGAGGGCCGTGAGCGAGGCCCGGGCGCTGTGCTTGGGCTCAGGTGCGTGGTGCCGCCCCTCCGCTGAGCGACTCGGGGATGTGCGACCTGTGCGGGGTGGAAGGCAGCCACCACACCTCCCTCGTCAGTGCCGCCTGTGCAGTTCTGGCGGGACCGGGGCTCTCAGTCTGGCCAGCGCCTCCTGGGATCTGGGGTGGGGACCGAGCCCGCGGCTCCCCCACCTGTCCACTCTGTTTTCTGGGAGCAGCTCGACTTGCAAGGTGGAAGGGGGTGGGGCAGGGGACCTGGGCTCCATGTGACAGAGGAGGGCACAGCCAGCTGTGCACAGGAGCCATGTCCCCTGGCTCAGCTTTCCAGCGCTGGGGGCACCGAAGGGTTTCCTGTCTGTCAGGAGGCAGTCGGCGCCTCCTCGGGTCTTCAGCTGTGGCTGCCCCGGAAATCACGTACTTTGATTTAAAAACAAACACACACGCTCATCTTGTAAGCGCCCACTCTGTTTGTTAGAAAGTAAGCATGGAAGCCAAGCATGGCCCGCTTGTTGTGTAGCTTCTCACGCTCTCTTAGGGTTCACTGTCCAGCGCAGCTCTGTAAATACCGAGCCCGGTGTGTGAGGCAGGGTTCCGTGTCCAGGGGGCTGTGGCGTGGGGCAGGCGGGGGCCGTGTGGGGGCCGCAGGGCCTGTGTCCACCCACCTGTCACTCCCAGGCACATGCTGAAAGCCATCTTGCCAGGTATTTCCAGAACAGGTGGACTCCCGCACTCTCGGCATCACTGCGCAGCGTGGGTGCTGACAGCTGTGTTCTTGCTGCCAATGGAGGAGGTTCCCGGTGGGGGCGGGGGACGTCCTCGGGTCTGCTGGTGTCGAGTGGTCTGGCACGCCCTGCTGTGTGTGGGGGTCAGTGGCGTCAGGTTTGCTGAGCAAATGGATGACCCCACACGTGTCGAGTCTTGGTCCAGGCCTCTGCCTGGTCTCCTTCAGACTCTCGGTCTGTGCAGGAGCCCAGGCCTGTGTGTGGTTCCCGTAGAAAGCAGAGACCTCGGCCTCCCTTCTCCCTTTCGGCCCTGCACCCCCTCCTCTGCGACCCAGCCTGTTGGTCTGCCCCACTGTTCCCCTCCCTTGGGTCTACAACACACGTCCATGTGGGTGGGTCACCCTCACTGGCCATCTTAGGAATGGCCCCTTGGCACCTGCTGCTGGGCACAGTGTGAGACATCAGGAGTGTCGGGCTCAGGGGCGCCCCCTGCAGTGTCTCCTACTTGCGGGGTGTTATCAGTGCTCCCCACGGCTCCTGGTGACGGGCTGTGCAGTGAGATGAGAGCCAGTGAGGTGAGGGGTGGTGGAGCAGGGTGAGTGCAAACACCCAGGCCTCACGCGGCCCCATCGGCCACTTGTTTTCTGTCTGGGGGAAGAAAGTACATCACATACTTGAGCATCTGTCCTCCTTGCCCTCCCTGACCTCGCCCCGCCCTGTCTGACCGATGTTGGCGTCAGTGCCAGGCTCTGGTGGGCCCTGCAGCCTGTGGCTGCCTGGAGTCTGCTGCTCGCCCGAGGCACGGCTCCAAGTCTGCACGGTGAGCCTTCACCGTGGCCATCACCAGCTTCTCTCATCGGCAGCTTCCCCCCCTTCCCTCTCCCCTCCCTGGGGTCCCTGTGTGTCGTGGTACCCCCACCCTTCTCTCAAACTGAGCAGCCTGTGACTGGGACATGGGTGACTCACACATTCGGCAAGCATGTGTGGAATTGCCCACCAGGGGCCAGGTCCCGAGTGTTAGTAAGGATTGGCCAAGGTCTTTCCTTAGGGGGCAGTTGGAGCGGAGACAGGCGTGCAGTCAGCTGTGGAGGACGGAGGTGAGGAGCTGTCCCGAGAAGGCCATGGGGACTCACACAGATGTGTGCTGGGCAGGGTGAGCTCTGGGGGTGGAAGAGCAGAGGCCGAGACAGCAGCACAGCTTATGGGACCTGTAACTGGTGGGCAGCTGGGGGTGGAGAAGTGGGTGTGGGCAGTGGAAGGCGGTGTAGGGAGAGGCAGCTCGGCAGGGGTGTGGGCAGTGGCTGGAGGCGCAGGTGGCAGTGTGCGAGCAGGCCAGTCGGCTTTTCAGACTCAGTGGTACCCCTTTCTTCCCGATGTGCATCCAGCAGTGTGGTGTTGGGGAGCCTGCGTCACCTGTGGCCATGGCAGGAAACTGGTAAGCCCGTAATTGACACGGCTCACAGCCTGCCCCAGGAGCTGTTGTTCAGCTGTGTTCGGCACACACTGTGGGAGGACGGGGCTGGTTAGGGCCTGACCGCCCTCCTGAGAACCGGAGCTACTGTGGAGCGTTGAATGGTGTTCAGTAGCTGCCAGATAGAGCCGTGCCAGGAACGTGGAGTGTGCGCTGAGTTGCAGTGACGTTATTCAGGCCAGGCCCCCTGGGCTTTCTCCTCCTGGGGTCGGCGCCAGGGTGCCCTGTGGGAGCCTGAAGCTTACAGAGCTCCCTGATCTCTGTGTGTCGTGTGCGTCTCCCCGTGGGTGGGCGTCAACTGTGTGTCACATGCGTCTCCCCGTGGGTAGGCGTTGACTGTGTGTTGCGTGCGTCTCCCCGTGGGTAGGCGTTGACTGTGTGTTGCGTGCGTCTCCCTGTGGGTAGGCGTTGAGCGCCTGTGGCGAAGTTCATGGAGGAAGGGGTGAGCAGCACACTGAGAATGAACAGGGCGGCTGTACCAACCGTGTAACAGTGTGTGAGAGTGGTCGTCCCCTCTGCCTCCGGCGTGAGCTGGATGGGGGGTGTGCAGCGGGGCGTGCTGGACGAGGGCTGGTTCCGAACGCCACAGGCTGCACCTCACTTCTCGGGAACTGCTTCTTTCTGGAATCTTCCTTGAATGTCCGGAACATGGTTGACCACTATAGAAAGTGAAACTACAGAAAGTGAAACTGCAGAAAGTGAAACGACAGGTCTGCGGTGACTACTTCCTTTTTTAATGCGGAATCCCAGAGCCCATTTTAGTTTTTAAATGTATGTTTCAGATTTCATTCTGTAAATTTTTCTCAAAGTTGTTGATGTAAAGAGGGCCATTTCACAAGATAAACAGGTCAGCTAATCAATTCGACATAACTCGATAATTAAGTTTTATTTATTTTTTTAAAGACTTTTATTTATTTATTTGAGAGATAGAGTTACAGATAGTAAGAGAGAGAGAGGGAGAGAGACAGAGATGTCTCCCATCCACTGGTTCACTCTCCAAATGGCTGCAACAGCTGGAGATGCGCCTGTCCGAATTCAGGAGCCAGGAGCTTCTTCAGGGTCACCCATGCGGGTGTAGGAGCCCAAGGACTTGGGCCATCTTCTGCTTTCCCAGGCCATGGCAGAGAGCTGGATCAGAAGAGGAGCAGCCGGGACTCCAACAGGCACCCATATGCGATGCTTGTGCTGCAGGTGGAGGATTATCTCACTGTGCCACAGCGCTGGTGCCAGCTCCTCGAGGTCTAAAATACACAGAGCAAAATCTGTGATGACTGCAGTAAGAAACAGATGGATACAGAATTCCAGTTGGAGATGTCAGGTCCTCTTTCCAATAAGTGACAGAGTGAGGACACAGAACATTAGGAATCAACACCAGTGACAGAGCGAGGACGCAGAATACCAGGAATCACACCAGTAAGTGACAGAGCGAGGACACAGAACACCAGGAATCACACCAGTAAGTGACAGAGGGGACAGAACACCAGGAATCACACCTGTAAGTGACAGAGTGAGGACACGGAACACCAGGAATCACACCAGTAAGTGACAGAGCGAGGACACAGAACACCAGGAATCACACCTGTAAGTGACAGAGGGAACGGAACACCAGGAATCACACCTGTAAGTGACAGAGTGAGGACACGGAACACCAGGAATCACACCAGTAAGTGACAGAGCGAGGACACAGAACACCAGGAATCACACCAGTAAGTGACAGAGGGGACAGAACACCAGGAATCACACCTGTAAGTGACAGAGTGAGGACACGGAACACCAGGAATCACACCAGTAAGTGACAGAGCGAGGACACGGAACACCAGGAATCACACCAGTAAGTGACAGAGCGAGGACACGGAACACCAGGAATCACACCAGTAAGTGACAGAGCGAGGACACGGAACACCAGGAATCACACCAGTAAGTGACAGAGCGAGGACACGGAACACCAGGAATCACACCAGTAAGTGACAGAGCGAGGACACGGAACACCAGGAATCACACCAGTAAGTGACAGAGCGAGGACACGGAACACCAGGAATCACACCTGTAAGTGACAGAGCGAGGACACGGAACACCAGGAATCACACCAGTAAGTGACAGAGCGAGGACACGGAACACCAGGAATCACACCAGTAAGTGACAGAGCGAGGACACGGAACACCAGGAATCACACCAGTAAGTGACAGAGCGAGGGGACGGAACACCAGGAATCACACCAGTAAGTGACAGAGCGAGGACACGGAACACCAGGAATCACACCAGTAAGTGACAGAGCGAGGACATGGAACACCAGGAATCACAACAGTAAGTGACAGAGGAGACGGGACACCAGGAATCACAACAGTAAGTGACAGAGCGAGGACATGGAACACCAGGAATCACAACAGTAAGTGACAGAGGAGACGGGACACCAGGAATCACAACAGTAAGTGACAGAGCGAGGACATGGAACACCAGGAATCACACCAGTAAGTGACAGAGGAGACGGGACACCAGGAATCACAGCAGTAAGTGACAGAGCGAGGACACGGAACACCAGGAATCACACCAGTAAGTGACAGAGGAGATGGGACACCAGGAATCACACTTGTAAGTGACAGAGCGAGGACACGGAACACCAGGAATCACACCAGTAAGTGACAGAGGAGACGGAACACCAGGAATCACACCAGTAAGTGACAGAGCGAGGACACGGAACACCAGGAATCACACCAGTAAGTGACAGAGCGAGGACACGGAACACCAGGAATCACACCTGTAAGTGACAGAGGAGACGGGACACCAGGAATCACACCAGTAAGTGACAGAGCGAGGACACGGAACACCAGGAATCACACCAGTAAGTGACAGAGCGAGGACACAGAACACCAGGAATCACACCAGTAAGTGACAGAGCGAGGACACGGAACACCAGAAATCACACCAGTAAGTGACAGAGCGAGGACACGGAACACCAGGAATCACACCAGTAAGTGACAGAGTGAGGGGACGGAACACCAGGAATCACACCAGTAAGTAACAGAGCGAGGACACGGAACACCAGGAATCACACCAGTAGGTGACAGAGGGGACAGAACACCAGGAATCACACCAGTAAGTAACAGAGCGAGGACACGGAACACCAGGAATCACACCAGTAAGTGACAGAGTGAGGACACAGAATACCAGGAATCACACCAGTAAGTGACAGAACGAGGGGACGGAACACCAGGAATCACACCAGTAAGTGACTAGGGGACGGAACACCAAGAATTATGTAGGAAACTTGAACAACTGCCATCACCCAACCTGGCTTAATTGACTTTTGTGGGGAATTCCAGGCATGCACATGATTTTAATTGCACACAGAACATTTATGAAGATAGACCATTTCTGAGTTATAAAACGTTTCTGTAAATCTTAAAGAATTCCAGAAATATGTGGTGTGTTCTCTGAGCACAGAGCAATTAAAGTTGGAATCCATAGCAAGATACCTGAGATAGATATCCCCCAGTATTTCTGACTTAGCGCACCTTTAAATCACCCATGGTAACAGAAGAAATCAGGAGGGAAATGAGTAAGTATGTTGAAGGGAATGACAGCAAAGACAACATGTTAAAGTTTGTGGAGTGTAAGTAAAGCAGTTCCTGGAGGGGGACTCACAGTGCTGAGTGTCAACATCTGGAAAACCCGGTGGTGTCCAGTCAGTGAGCTCAGCTTCTGCCTTAACAAGTCAGGACAGAAAAATGAAGTCAGAAGCTTGTTTAAGAGAAGTCAGTAACATGAATATCAGGAAAAAAAGGGAGAAGATACAGATGGCCAATGCCAGGTCTGAGAGAGTTGACATTGCTACAGATCCTACAGATACCAGGAGGGTGATGATGGCTTTCATTGACAACTTTATGCCAGTAAATTTGTTTCTTTAAAAAATTTTAGAAGATTTATTTATTTATTTGAAAGGCAGAAATAGAGAAGGAGAGAGAGCTTCCATCTGCTGGTTCTCCCTCCACATGACCACAACACTGGGTGCTGGGCCAGGCTGAAGCCAGGAGCCAGGAGCTCTTCCTGGTCTCTAATGCAGTTGCTGGGGCCCAAGCACTCGGGCCATCTTCTGCAGCCTTCCCAGGTGCCTCAGCAGAGAGCTGGATGGGAAGTGGAGCAGCTGGGACTTGAACAAGCACCCATATGGGATGCCGGCACTGCAGGTGGAGACCCAGCCTTCTGTGCCATAGCGCCATATGCCGGTAAATTTGACAATTTCATGAAGCAAGTATACTTACGTTTTCCAGAGACGCAACCAGAGATCACTAAAGAAAAAAAGTGCTCTGAATATTCTTATTTTTTTTTTGATGTTTTATTTATTTGAAAGGCAGAAAGAGAATTTGAGAAGGGGAAAGAGGGAGAGAGCGGTCTTCCTTCTTCTGCCAGGCAGACGCCAGGAGAGAATTTGAGACGGGGAAAGAGGGAGAGCTCTGCCTTTTTCTGCCAGGCAGACGCCAGGAGCCCAGAGCTCCACCTGGCTCTCCCATAGGGTGGCAGGGACCCACGTACTGGAGTCGTCATCGGCCACCTCCCAGGTCGTGCTTCTGCAGGGAGCTGGGGTCGGAGGCGGAGCCGAGGTTAAGCCAGCACCTGCTGTGGGCTGTGGGCTGTGGGCTGTGGGCTGTGGGGTGTCGGATGTGGGGTGTGGGCTGTGGGCTGTGGGCTGTGGGCTGCGGGCTGCGGGCTGCGGGCTGTGGGTGTCGCAAAGTGGCGTGTTAGCTGCTCTCCTGGACACCTGGCCTCGTGTTACTCCTCTCTGGAAGCAGTGAGACTGTGGCCGTTCTGTAAGGGCAGCCCAAGGTGTAGTGGTGCTTTCTGTCAGAAATTTAACAAAGACGTCAGTTCTGCGGGAACTAATCTCTAAAAGCCTGGAACAAGAAGTATGTCCCAGTGCACTCTGTAAGGGTGAGAACCTCTCTGACACCCAAACCACAGGGTGTCGCGGAAGGGAGAACTGAAGACCAGCATCCTTCGTGAGCAGATCACGAGATCCCGAACAGAATCTCAGCAACTCAGATCCGGCCCTGTGTAGAACGAGGCGCGAATCAGTGACCTGCTTTATCTCAGAGCGCAAAGTTGATTTCACTGTTCAAAAGTCAATCAGTGTAATTCACTTTTACTAACATTTAAGAGGAACAAACTCATAAAAGTCGTCTTATGTGCAGAAAAATCATTTGACAAAATCCGACGTCAGTTCCAGTAAAAACTCCCCATAAACCAGGGACAGGAGGGAACTTCCTTGGCTTGCCCGGGGCAACCGTGGACCTGTCGCTGACGTCGGAACGGCTCAGAGCCGGAGCTTCTCTCACGGAAGGAGCAGGCACCGTGTTCCTTCTTGTCACCAGTGCTGCCCCCACGTCCTGGAGCTGCTAGCCAGGGCAGCGAGGCAGGAGCGGGTGAGTCAGGATGCACCCACGGTTCCTCACACGAGGCAGGCTGCCCGCACAGCAGGGTGTGCCTTGTCTTACAGGTGACGCGATCGTCTTCCTGAAATCTGATGGAACCTACAGAAAGGACTAAGGATTCAGCAGCATTTCAAGATGCAAAACCTAAGTTCAAAGAGTAATTTTCCTATATGCCAGCAATGAGGAATTGAAATTAAATGAACAGTTCCAGTTGTAATAGCATAAAAATGTGAAGTATTTAGGGAAAACACCACAGAAGATGTCATAGGCTGTACGCTGAAAACTACAAACCAGAGCTGCGAAAAATTGAAGATGATGACCTCACGCCTGCACCTCAGAAGGCCAAGGGTGTTGAGTGTCAGTGCTGCCCTCACGGACCCTGCGCACAACTCAGTCCCAGCCAAGGTCCCAGCATGCTTTTCTGTGGAAACAGACGAGCCAGTGTATAAATGTATACGGAAATACTGGTGCAAAGCCCTCGCAGTAGCTAAAACAGCTCTGAAAACAAGCGAAGGTGGGGGACTGACTGCCTGGTTTCGAGAATCATAAACTGCCGCAATCAAGACGCAGGGACAGGCGTTCGGCAGCGCAGGGGAACGGAGGTTCAGAAACGGAGCCACGTGCGTGGACAGCTGCTCTCCGCAGCAGCGGGAGATCCGCTGGCAGAGGTGTGCACCATTCGAGGGTGCTTCAGACAGCTCACAGAAAATGAGTGAAAAATGTTGCTACAAAAATTCTTCAAATCCGTCATTTGTTTTTTCATAATATATGTTCCAGGAGCTCTGTGAAGACCCCTTGTATACGTGGACTTCAAACGTTGTGTACACTGAATATCTTTCATTTATGTGGAAGGCAGAGTGACGTAGTGAGAGGAGAGGGCAGAGAAGAAAGAGAGCTTCGTCTGCTGGTTCACTTCCCGGAGGCCTCCCACAGCCAGGGCTGAGCCAGGCTGAAGCCAGGAGCCGAGTGCTCCGTCGGGGTCTCCACGTGGTGGAGGTGCCCAAGCTCACGAGCCGTCCTAGCGGCCTCTCAGGAGTGTTAGCAGGAAGCCGGGTTGCAAAAGCTGGGCAGGCGGGATTCCAGCCACCGCTCTGACCTGGGCGCGGGCTTCCCCAGGGCAGCTCAGCCTGCTGCGTGGCAGCGCCCACCCCACATTTGCCTTTTAATTGCATTTTCCAAGAAAACTTTTTAAAGCGCTGTTGTAGATGTTTGTATTTTCCCAAATGAAGCAAATGATGTTCTTATGTCAACCATATTAAAGGATGACCTCAAAAGACATCAGAGGCCCAGAAGTTAACCCTGAAGCAGGAAGCCTCTCTGAGGTAACGTGGGAAAGCTCTGTGACCTTGAATTAGGCACACAGATCTCCTGCAGTGACCTTGACACCATGAAGATTTGGACAAGTAAGTTGGACTTTGTCAGACAGCCTGCTCCTTCAGACTGGGCCCTTCTAGGAGAGCCGAGAGCCGCGCCGCCTTCCAGCGGTGTCCAGCTACACGAGGTCCACTCCACCCCGTCTCTGCTCTGGGCAGCCGTGGGCCTGCGGGTGTCCCTGCCAGGGGCTGTTCTTGTCAGGGAAGCCACCACTGTGTCCTTACCAGAATACGCCAGAGTTGCTTCCTCATTCGAAAACGGGCCTGTTTGTGGGTTTGTGGCGTGCTCAGGAGCACGTCTGTGGAGTGAGGCTGATGCACTGCCTCGTTGCTCCCATTCCATGTGGCTCTGGAAGAACTTGTATTTTAGATTATGTTACTGTCAAAAAATACACCTAATACCTCTCTAGAGATGGAAAGATTGTGTGTTGTGGCGTCAGATAAGCACTGTTTCTTTACAACCTGCCAGGAGGCTTCATTCTCTCTGCGCTCATGTTTATCGAGGTCCCCCAGCAAGCGGCCGTGTCTCCGTCCCCCAGAGCCCGGACGTGACCTGGCGCGTGCCCTGCCGGGCGTGTCTCCGTCCCCCAGAGCCCGGACGTGACCTGGCACGTGCCCTGCCGGGCGTGTCTCCGTCCCCCAGAGCCCGGACGTGACCTGGCGCGTGCCCTGCCGGGCGTGTCTCCGTCCCCCAGAGCCTGGACGTGACCTGGCGTGTGCCCTGCCGGGCGTGTCTCCGTCCCCCAGAGCCCGGACGTGACCTGGCGGGTGCCCTGCCGGGCGTGTCTCCGTCCCCCAGAGCCCGGACGTGACCTGGCGTGTGCCCTGCCGGGCGTGTCTCCGTCCCTGCCTCTGTGCCTTCCGGGTCTGAGCAGCCCTCTCCGTGTCGTGTGTCTGCTGTGCAAGAAGAGGGCCGGCCATGCTGGTGGGAGACTTTGTCTTGGAAAGATTGTCCTGGAGGCAGGTTGCAGCGTGGCCTCTGCTCTCACGGCCATCTGGACCGTAGCCCCTGGGGCTGTGGAAGGGAGGGGTCCGTTCTGTGTCTTCCCTAACCAGGCGTTCCCCAGTATGGTGCTCTCACTGCCCAACCGGCCTTGGTGCCAGACTCCGTAACTGCCGGCTTTGGCTCCCGCAGGGCCGCCCTGGCCTCCGACGCCAGGCACGCGGGGTCCCCAGGCCGCCTGCATTTCCAGCTGACCGGCTGCAGTTTCAGCAGTGACTGACAGCTCAAAGAAAGCATCGTCCTCGAGCTGACGGTTTTACTGTACTGAAGGCCAGGGCGCCAGCCACGCAAGGAGATGCGGGGACAAGCAGGGGGGTCTCAGGGACTTGGTTGCCCGTGTGGGCTCTAGCAAGTCTTCCGTGCTCGGTGGCCGGAGTTCCCCTTGGGGTTTCTTTCGGTAAGGGTGGTGACTGAACCATGGGTGCTGGTGGGGGTCTGGCTCTGCTGGTCTTTCTGGTGACTGTCCCCATCCTGGAGTGATTTGGGCCCCACCAGGAGTTGTCTCTGCGGTGTAAGGACAGCGGCAGGATGTCATCTCCCTCACGGGGCCAGAGGCAGGCCAGCCGAGTTCTGTGCACATCTGGGGTGTGGCAGCCGCGGGAGAGGTGCACCCTCGGGTTGCAGACACCCCCAAAGCTGCGATCCTGCATCTGCTCCCACCTCATGGCTCCAGGGCAGGGTGGGAGGCCTCCGCCTCCCCGAGGAGGCCCTGCCGGTCCAGTCTCTCAGTCTTCGTGTGGGCTGAGCGGGCGTTCTGGGCTGTTGGCCTAGGAGTGGGGTTGTGGGGTGGACGGCTCTCTGTTTAGGTCACCAGCACGTTCCTGAGACGGTGCTAACACTGATTTCCTTTGTGTTTCCGAGGAGAAAAGTGTTTTCTGCAGAAGGTGTTGGGTGGGCAGTATTAAAATGCAGCAGTGGTGCAGGGCACCGGCCTTGACACGAGAGCTGCCCGCCCGTCAGGGTCCCTGAGCCAGGCCCTCACCAGTGCCTTCCCTCCACCTGCCCTCTCTGGGTGTCGCCCGGTTGCCGCTAGCCTGGCTGGAACATCCCAGGCCCGCCCCGCGGGCAGTGTAGATTGCCGGTCTTGGCTCTGCGGCCCCTGGCCCATCGCCCAGGCACCTGTCTGCCCGTGCCTGTCTGGCGTGGCCTTGGCCGGGGTTTCTTTACCTCCATGTTCTGCGAAATCATCTCTGGTTGGGCCCTTGTGGCCTCTGGCCCCTCTGTCTTTTTGTTTGAGTGTCCTTAGGAGAATCTGCAGGTCCCCCTCCCCCCCCCAGGTCGGAGGCCTTGGAGAGCTGCGTGCGCCCATGGGGCCTCACAGAGATGGCCCAGAAGAGGCCTGCCTGCAGTCGGCGCTCTGGAGTGATTTCCACGCAGCCCCACGGTGCTCCCTCCCTACTTCTTGGTCTGGTCTCGACAGGGGGGGTCCCTTGGCCCCTCCCTACTTCTTGGTCTGGTCTCGACTGGGGGGGGTCCCTTGGCCCCTCCCTACTTCTTGGTCTGGTCTCGACTGGGGGGGGGTCCCTTGGCCCCTCCCTACTTCTTGGTCTGGTCTCGACTGGGGGGGTCCCTTGGCTCCTCCCTACTCTTGGTCTGGTCTCGACTGGGGGGGTCCCTTGGCCCCTCCCTACTCTTGGTCTGGTCTCGACTGGGGGGGTCCCTTGGCCCCTCCCTACTTCTTGGTCTGGTCTTGACTGGGGGGGGTCCCTTGGCCCCTCCCTACTTCTTGGTCTGGTCTCGACTGGGGGGGGTCCCTTGGCCCCTCCCTACTTCTTGGTCTGGTCTCGACTGGGGGGGTCCCTTGGCCCCTCCCTACTTCTTGGTCTGGTCTCGACTGGGGGGGGGTCCCTTGGCCCCTCCCTACTTCTTGGTCTGGTCTCGACTAGGGGGGTCCCTTGGCCCCTCCTTACTTCTTGGTCTGGTCTCGACTGGGGGGGTCCCTTGGCCCCTCCCTACTTCTTGGTCTGGTCTCGACTGGGGGGGTCCCTTGGCCCCTCCCTACTTCTTGGTCTGGTCTCGACTGGGGGCCTTCCTTGGCCCTCTGCTGGCCGGGCGGCTGGGCCTGCCTCCTCTGGGAACCTGACTTTCCCTGGCTGTTTCCCATGAGCGTAAGCCCACCCTGCACATAGGAGGGCTGAGCTGAGGCTTCCGTGTTCACCGTCAGCGGCTCTTGTTTCTCTCCTTTCTTTCTCTGATGAGAGAATTGAGATCTTCCCTCCAAATCAAAGCCTATTCATCCCTCCGCCAGCCAAAGTGGATGTGTTCGCGTCCGCTCCCTGCCTCGAGCGAGGTTCTCTTTGTCAGGTATCTGAGTGTGGGCAATTCTGCCTCCTTTCTGGGCAAATAAATCCAAGGAGTGTCTGGGCTTGCATAAACAGTGTGTTTTTATGCCAAGTCAATGGGATACATGTTTTTTCCATTTTAGCATAAATCCAGGGACACAGTGTGTTTGCATAATTTATTTTTATTTTTAATCAAGAAGACAAGATGTTTCAGCGGAATTTTCGGTCTGTGGCTCCGCGGTGTAAAGTGCTGAGAAAAGTGGCTGACGTGTTGTGGTTGCCTCCCCTGCTTCCCGGGGACTTGGTGACAATGCCCTGCCCTGCCACGTGCGGCGTGTGTGAAGAAAGTGTTGTGGCCTGAAAGATGACAATAATTACAACTGCCTTTTATTCATTATATGTACACTCTTATTTCCAGTGAAATGGAAATTTCAGATTCAGAATTATTGCTAACCAAATTACCTTTATCGGTGAAAGAGCATCTGCTCACCATTACTTGTAAACCAGGAAAAATGGATCTTTTCAGCATATACGTTTGCAGCTCTGATGCATATAAATTGGAAGTAATGCCCAGAGTTTAGCAGTCCATTTGTCACCGTGTTCCAAGCGGGAGGCAGCCTTGCCAGAAGCTCATTACGCACATCAGGTGGAGGTGGGGAGCTGGGGCGGCTCCGCATCAGTCCTCAGTACTGCCTCCAGAGAAGCCACAGCCGCCGCGCGAGCGCGGCGCCTCCGTCTGTTCCGGGGTGGACGTTCCCTCGGCCCTCGAGAGCCCGTTTGGCCTGGGCCGCTCTGCGGAGCACTCCCGCGAGGGGCCTCACGCCCGGGACTGCCGTCGCCACCATGTGGACATGGATTTTGTCTTGTTAGCTCCTTTAGCTCAGAGTTCTGTTCAGGCAGGAGAGAAGGCCAGATTCCTGAGGACACGGGTGTGGGCGATTCTGCCGAGCAGACAGTGTGGAGGCTGTCTGCCGTTTCCTGTTTCCTGTGTCTGCTACAGGTGGTAGACCCCAGGGCAGCAGGTGGCCTGGGCTGGGAGGGTTCCAGAGCGTGGCGAGACGCCTTCCGTCTGGATGCAGCTGGCCTGTGCCCTGGGCTGCTGCCGTGCAGTTTTCTCACGCGTCTCCCCCTTCCTGTGGCCGAGGGCGCTCACAGCAGCACCGGGCTTTGTTCTGACAGACGGGGCAGCCGTGCCCACATGCTGGTCCCCAGAGACCCAAAGGTGGGCCTCGTGTTGCTGTGGCATTTGAGTCATTTCAGGGACACGGGGGATGCTCCTGGGCCCTGTCTTGAGTACTGCTGCCTCGGTGCACCTTGGGATCGCTTACGTCTCCTAGGGTCAGGGCCAGGTGGGCGGCCCTCCGGGGGCTGCCCGGGAAGCTCGGTGCAGGGCGCTCACCCCGCCGCGGTGGGGTGGGTCCTTTCTTGCCAAGTCAGCGTCAGGTGGGACCGGGCCCCTCTCTGTGCCCTGCTGCCTCTTAGTCTCTACAGGTAGGGTGAAAATTGATAATTTTCCCTTTGTTCCTCTAGGTTACTTCAGTGACACATGTTCCACAAATACGCGCTTGATTTCTCAAATCAGTGTCTTGCTGTTTGCTTTTGAAAGGTGGCGCCTGCCCCCAGGCTCACGTTAGAGCTGTCTGCCTGCCCACTTCGCAAGATGAGGGCCTTCTCCACGCTCACCCGCTGGTGCCGCTGGCAGAACAGCCGGGGCAGGGGAGGCTGTGGCTGTCCCGCCCCGGTGACTCCCTGCCAGGCTCCATCTGCCTGCTTTGCCCCAGCCCTGTCTCCCACGTTTGCTGCCTGTTTAACAGTGTCCCTCAGCACCGGTCACACACCAGGTGCTTCTCTGGGTGCTGGGTTCCTGCCCCCACCCTGCAGACCGGGCCTGTGCCAGCGCCTGGCCACTAGGGCTGCAGGTGAACAGAAGCCCCGTTGAACCTGCATTGGTAAGACTCGCACCTGCTACGAAATGGGGCTGTCCCACCGCTGCCTTGGTGCTGTAGGGTCTTGGGCGGGATCATTGGTAAACAAGGGGTGGCCAGACAGGGTCGGTGGCCGGCACTTGTGGCTTTCATGGCCAGAGCCCACCTCTGAGCAAGAGCTGCACTCCAGCCAGGGTGTCACGTGGAGCCCCTGAGTGGAGCCAGGCGCCTGCTGTGGGAGTGGCCCTCACGCTGCCTGGGGAGGCTGCCTGGCTCGGCCTCCCTGCCCCGGGCACGCTGTTTCCTGGCAGATTTTCTCCCCAGAGCTGGTGCTGTCTTGAGGCCTGCTCTTGCCCGAACAGCCAGCTGCGTGTTCCTGAGAGCGGACTCCTGCTCTGCTTGTTCGGCCAGTGTAGCCGCTCTGTGAACTGCTGGTTTCCACGTTCCTCAGATTTGAGTTTCACGGGGATGGGCCTTGGCCAGCGCACCAGCCGTGGCGGCCTCTGTCCTTGTGCGGTGGGACAGGGCAGGCTTGGGTCGGGGAGCCACCTCGGGGCCAGTGGAGCTTTCCGTCTCGCAGCTCTGAAGCTGCGCGTAATTCAGGTGAGGAGTCCTTCTTTCACAGAATTCCGTTAAGGGTTGGTGCAGGAGGGTGGAAGTCTGCCAGTCACGTTTGCACGGTGTGTGTCGGATCTTCTAGGCTGAAATCAAAAAGAACTCCCTGTCTAGGGGCCGAGCGTCCCGCTGGAGCAGCCCCTTGTAAGCTCCCCGTCCCTGAGCCTAACACAGGCAGCTCGGGCCCACTCCTCTCCCCGGCCGAGCCCTGCGAGGCAGCACCCGGCACAGGTGTGTGGGGCTCTGGGGTCCCACTCGCTGCCTGCACCAGGCATCCTCCTCAGGGCTCTCCAGTGGGGTGTCCAGCTGTGGGGGTGGGGAGGGGCAGGGGGCCTGATTCTGGTCTCCAACACATGAAAGACTTTGAGGATGAGGCGTAGCTGAAGGTAGCAGAGGATTAGCTGAGCAGGGACCACACTTGGGCAGGCGTGCGGGCTCCACAGGGAGCGCAGCCTGTGAGGTTCAGGCCCCGGCCTCTCTCTGACCTGGAGGCCCAGGGCTCAGCTTTCTGGGGGGGTGGGCATTTCCAGGAATTCAGTGACTGCCCGTTTCTGGCTTTGTAAGGTCAGGTGCGCGTTGGGAGTATGATAATGATATTGTAAGTCTGTAGTCACTGGGGAGTGGGCAGCAGCCCTGCTGGGTGTTTGGGGCCAGGCAAGTTCTAGGTAGCAGTTTCCAACAGTTGGTGGCTTTGCGTTCCTGGCCCTGGGTGGAGTTTTAGCAGCAGCCCAGTGGAGGGTCTGTGACATATTTCCTCCTGTTCTTTTTGCTGGTCCCTGGCTGTTCTCTCACCAATGGCCTGAGGCCTCCGCAGGCTCCCTGGCACCCCACTCCTGGGTTCCTGAGGGGCTCCTCCGCCAGCGCCCCGATGTCACCAGCCCATCTTCTTTGCCTTGGTCTTGTATTACCCTGTCCATTATACAGCATTAGCCAGCATCCCCTTAAGCTGTGCCCCCATCAGCTGGCCCCGGGTGTCCTGTCCCACACTTGTCTGGGCAGCCGAGGACGCCGTGGCTCAGAGAGGGAGGAGTATCAGTGAGCAGAGACGCTGCAGAGACACAGGACG
Source organism: Oryctolagus cuniculus (assembly GCF_964237555.1). Lineage (NCBI taxonomy): Eukaryota > Metazoa > Chordata > Mammalia > Lagomorpha > Leporidae > Oryctolagus > Oryctolagus cuniculus. Next base: position 121,450,903 of record NC_091442.1, read on the forward strand.
CTGCCTCTGCTTTCCTGGGGCCATCCCAGCAAGGCCTCCTCTTCCGCGGGCAAGAGTACTTCCTGGCCTTGGTGGCCCTGGCGGCTCCTAAACGAAGCAGGAGGATCACAGGACGGGGGCCTCCCCAGCCCACTCCTCCTCCTCCACCTCTGGGCCTCCGGGCTGGGAAAGCCCTGTTTCTGAGATATGTGCCGGGCTCGGATGGACACAAAGTCCCACCCTGGCCTCCAGTTTGTGTAGAAGGGACCGGTTCTTACCAGCTCTTCCCAGTGCAGCCGCTGGGGCAGCACGCAGAAGCAGGCGCATCATTCCCGGAATGATCCTCGCGGGAGCTCAAGGCCTCGCAGGCTCTCCGAGCACCCCGGCCCCTTTTCTGCAGGGGTGCAGGGGCCTTGGGTGTGGCCCTTGACTTGGGTGGGAAGGCAGGACGCTGTTTGCTGCAAGCTTGCGCTCAGGCAATGATGCTTCGTGCAGCCTGGCTCTTGCCAGGGCCCAGCTGTCTTCAGGGCGCCCCAACCCGTGCTCAGGGGCTGTCGGGGGAGTGTCACTCCTGGGGGCGCTCACCTGAGCTCCCCACATACCCTGGAGTCTCTCAGACCCCCGGTTGGCATGTGCTCATCCTCGCAGGTTTCGGGCTGGGGAGGTGTGGGAGCTGTGTCTTTGCCGTCGTTCCTGCATTGTCATCGGTGGCGGTCCACCAAGGAGAGTGAGCTGCCGAGTTTCTCCTTAATCGAGCTGTTTGTCCCTTGGGGATGCCACGTGGGCTGCCCTGGCTGTTGGAATGTGGGCTGTGAGGCAGGCCCAGGGCCTCAGGGAGCAGCACGCCTGGACGCTGGGGCTCCCCCGAGGGCTCCCCTGACAGCCTGGGGCCTGTGTTTGTGTCCCGCAGAGCAAGTCCACCAGCACCTGGACCAGCACGAAGTGAGATACCTGCAGTTTGCCTTCCGCTGGATGAACAACCTGCTTATGAGGGAAGTGCCTCTTCGCTGCACCATCCGGCTGTGGGACACCTACCAGGTGAGCGCCCGGGCGCCTCAGGGCGGCGTCTCCGCTCCACTCTGAGTGTGCAGCTGGCGGCGGCTCGCGGCGGTCCGTGTAGCTCCGCTGTGGGTTCGAGCTGCTTCTGCCAGGGCCCGCACTTGTGCTCTGAGTTACTTACAGCGCAATGAAGATTTAAAAAACCACGGGCAGACGCAGTGCAACATGAGAGTTTCCACTCTCCACCAATTTTGATGAAATTCATTTCTTTAGGAGATTGAGTTTTCTGGAACCAGCCACCTTTGTTCCCTCGAGTGTCCCCGTGCTTATTCTAGCACCTTTTCATTTTGTTCAGATGTTTGCTGAAGCCGAGCCCAGGCTGTGGGGGTTTAGGTGCCAGCGTTTCATCATCAGTTGCAAATAGCAGGCTCCATTATGGGGGATTAGGAACCGAGTCTCTGAGCACCGAAGCCGGAAGGGGCGGCTAGTTTGCATCCCGACTCCTCCCAGCCGGCTTTTCCTGCCTAGAGCACAGCGTGCGGGGCTGCCTGCTAAGGCCTGGGAGGGGGCAGCTGCCTCGGGGATTGGGGAAGGGTGGGGGTGTCTGGAAAACGGGGCCCGGGCATCGGGCTTTCCTGTCAGGTAGCGTGAGCCCCAGGGGTCAGGCTCAACGTCAGAGCCTTCCGTGTGCGTGGACACGGTGGGAGCGGGGAGGGGGTGTGGGCAGCCAGAGAGGGTGGGGGTCTCTCTGATCTGGGTTGTTGGGCCCTCTGCCTCCAGGCCTCCTGTTCGGAGCTTGTTTTCCTGTGACTCACCTGGAGTGACACTGGTGCCAGGGACTGCGGCCACAGTGCAGGGCGGGTCCGCGGGCCCCGAGGACCCGTGTCTTGACTGCTTTCACTTTTGCCGTCTCATGACCTTCACCACAGCCCCCACTTGGGATTTGCTCTCCTAGGAGCGTGGCAGCCACAGGGTTCGTGGCCCCGGCGCCGGCTGGCGCGTGGAGCCTCACCTGGGGCTGTTTGGTTGAGGTGGCTGCCGGCCTGGTGCTGTTGGTCTGCTCTCTGTGGTATTACAGGAAACAAAACTTAATGCCCCGTAAATTGCGAACGCTCTCCATTTTTGTGATTGGTTAGGCTGTTCAAGGCCCAGGCCCCCTCGTTAAACACAGAGTTCCTCATAATACTGTCCCCATTATGAATAAATTAGGTATTAAGTCAATCGCATTTTGAGGAGCCAGGAAATGGATTGGCTCGTGCCTGGTCCTGCACCACTTCGCTGAAAACTCCTAACAGGCATTAAAAGTTTAAGCACAATTGCGGCATCTTTATTGAGTTAATTTTCCTGAAATTAAATTTTGTCATGAATTGACTCATTTATACCATGGGCTCATTCTTGAACTGACAGTATCCTGATCATAAACCTTTTCATATCTTAAAAATTGGGGGTATTTCTATTTTACAGGGCCAAGTAACCATGAAATTGTATTGCATCTTTTGGCAATGAAAATACACAGTAATCATAGGATAGCAATCGGGTGATTACTCTCCCCCAAACCAGGGTGTTTATTAGCTGGGCCATTACAGGTTTCTGTAACTCCTTAACCCCTTGCAAGGTGGCTTGAATCCTCCTGGGCCCTGCTTTGGCCAGAGGTTGTTGCTAAGCGCTTGCCCCGACCACGCCCAAGTGAGACAGCAGCGCAGAGGCGGGTGAGGCGCATGGTCACTGGCGTGGGACGGGACTGAGGGAGCTCGCGGAGGGGCCCCGTCATAGGGGTGGATCCAGGGTGTGGGGTGCTGGGGGCTGTCCCTGCAGCCCTGGCGCCCAGGCGAGCCACAGTGCATGGTCACTGGCGTGGGACGGGACTGAGGGAGCTCGCAGAGGGGCCCCGTCACAGGGGTGGGTCCAGGGTGTGGGGTGTCGGGGGCTGTCCCTGCAGCCCTGGCGCCCAGGCGAGCCGCAGTGCATGGTCACTGGCGTGGGACGGGACTGAGGGAGCTCGCAGAGGGGCCCCGTCACAGGGGTGGGTCCAGGGTGTGGGGTGCCGGGGGCTGTCCCTGCAGCCCTGGCGCCCAGGCGAGCTGCAGCCTTTGCCACCTTTAGGCTTTAGCGGCATGCACGCCGGCTTGGCCTTTTGCTCCTCGCTCCCCAGAGTGTGGCTGGGACACACGCACCCTTGATGCCAGGGCCTGGGATGAGGGGAACCCCTGGGCCGCTCCTGCGTTGGCCTGCAGCTCACTGCTCCTGGTCCATTACTGTCCGATCCCTCAGGCAGCGCTTGCTCTGACTCCCCCAGCCTCGCCCCGCCCTGCAGGCTGCTCTCTGACGTGTTGGGTGCGTAGACATGGAGGATTCGTTGACAGGGAGTAAACAAGGGCAGGCGCAGAGGCGACAGGAACGCGTGCCGTGGGGCTCCCGGTGGGACAGCTGTGGACGCTGCTCTTTGATGGCCTGTGGTGGGCCGGGCTTGCCCCTGCGCTCCAAGATGCAGTGTCTGGTGCTCGTGAGGGGTCGGGCGGCTCAGGGAGGGGCTCGGGCGGCTCAGGGAGGGCTCCCTCTGGCGCATGACCTCGGATTCCCCTCCACCTCCCCCTGGCCTCGTCCTCACGTGGGTGAGCCCGCCGGGGCAGCCTTTCTCACTTCCTCCCGTGGTGGGCGCTGCTGAGGCTTCAGCCGGGCCCCAGCTGGGAAGAGTCTGTGAGGTCAGCGTTGTGTCCAAGGGCAGAGTGGGCTGTCCTTGCATGAGCTCCTGCAGCTCGGCTTCCTGCAGTGTCTCGGGTCACTCAGACGACCTTGGTTGTCCTGTCTCAGGCTAGGTGGCGGCCGGGAGGAGGAGTGTCCTGCAGGGAGCCTTGCTGAGCCAGCATTGACCGCCAGTGCCCTGCTCGGGAGAGCTGGTGAGAGTCTGCCCGGGGTGTGCCAGCCACAGCAGGGAGCTGTGCGTTGCACCGAGGCGCTGGGGGTAGACTGGCACCTGTCTTCTTGTTCTTTAGTTAATTCGGAAGTGAGCTTGTTATTATTTACCGTTTTTTAAAGTTTATTTTCATTTTATTTGAAAGGCAGACAGAGAAGGAGAGATCCACCTTCCATTCCCCTGGTTCACTCCCCAGATGCCCACAGTGGCCAGGGCTGGGCAAAGCCAGAGCAAGGAGCCCAGAATTCCACCTGGCCTCCCACAGGGGCGAAGGGACTCAAGCACTTAGCCATCACCTCCCACCTCCCAGGGTGTGCATCAGCGGGCAGCTGGACTGGAAGCAGAGCAGCCTCACTCTGACAAGGGATGTAGGTGCCCCAGGCAGTGATTTATCCACCGAGTCAAATGCCCGCTTCTAAACTCGCTGTTTTAAACATCAGGAATAGGGGCGCAGAATGAGAGGTGGAACAGGAAGGTCTGGCCAGAGCAGCCGCCCCAGGAAAGGCAGCGCCTCTGTGGGTCGCGAGTCAGCAGTGGCATCCTCCCCTCCGTCAGACCCGCCCCCAGAGACGGGCGTTCAGTGCACTGTGCACCGGCTGCACGCTCGGGCTGGGCGCACAGGGAAGCAGCCGGGAGTCCGCGCCCAGGGTGCTTGCTTGTACGGGAGAGGGAGCAGATGTGCAACAGCGCACCGGGGGCAAACCTGGCTCAGCTGTGGGTAGTGAGAGGCTGGAGGAGAAAGCAGTGAGCGGGGAAGGGGCCGAGAGTGGCAATGTGGAATTAGAAGGGCTGGAAGACAGAGCACTGGGGACCCAGGAGTGTGGCTGAGCCTGCCCCGCTGGTGCAGGCAGAGCTGAGGTCGTGCGGTGGAGGTGGGGCTCACCGGCTACGTTCAGGGCTCAGAGGCTGTGGCTGGCGGCTGCTCCACAGGGAGTCGGGGATGTCCTCTTGGGGACATTGGAGCAGGCCCCTGAGTGGAGGGAGGGGGCCCAGAGGAGTGGGACAGCGGGTGCCGGGACTCAGTTTCCACGCAGGAGGGTTTCTTCATCTCGGACGGTCTGCGTGCTGGGCTGGATGCCTGCAGGTGCCCGGCCAGTGTCACGTGTGCATTTTCTTGCCTCGTCAGCCGAGACGGCCTAGAAATGGCTCCTGAGCAGCGGTGAGAGCACCCAGTGCCCGGGGCTTGGTGTCTAGTGCCCTTCTCCAGGAAGCGGACCCTGGGCTCCCTGGAGGGGCCGCTGACTGTTGGGCTGGGTAGAGGTGCACCAGACAAGCCTGGCGCATCTCGTGGGGCCAGAGAGGGAGAGGAGCTCTAGTTGCCCTCAGTGACCGGTGTGTTGCAGGGAACCAGCGGGCAGGGCTGGAGCGACCGAGCAGCAGGTAGCCAGAGAGGGACTGCGTGAAGTGTGAGGTGGTGACGTGGGTGCACTCTGACCTCCACAACGGGGAAGAGACAGCTCACACGGCGGAGGAGTCCCAGCGGGGAAACAGTAACAGCAGGGAGGTCCTGGCGCACGCAGCCAGCGCCCAGCTCAGTGCCCACGGTGGCCGGGCGGGCGGGCGGGCAGCAGCAGCCCTGCTACAGTGTGACGAGAAGGCCGCTCGGCCCGTGGGGGTCCCGCAGTTCCACTGCCCCGCCTGTCCATGCTTTGTGCTGAGCAGGAGGCCTCCGCGGTGGGCGGGATCGGCTGAGCTGCAGGAGGCTGGAGGGCAAGATGGAGGCGTGGCCAGATGGAGGCGTGGCCAGGGCTGGTCCCGCCGAGGGCTTGTGGACGGCCGCCCCTCGTGTGGCCTTTCCTGTCTTCTCCCTGTGTGTCCTCTCCCGTTGATGAGCACAAGTCCTCCTGGATAAGGGCACCGTCTGTGTGACCTTGTTGACCATGGTGAACTCCTTCAGTCTCCAAATACAGCCCAGCCGGGTCGGGACCTCCCCCTGTGAATCTGGGTGGACATGGCAGTTCGGTTTGTGGCATGTACCCTGTTCGGTGCAGGAGCACCGGTACAGACCCCTGACGTGGGCAGGTCACGTGGCGGGTTGGTGTTGTGTCCCCAGACTCAGGCACTCACAGCGCCTTGTGCCCGGCACTGCCTTCGAGGATGGACAGGGGGCTTGCAGGGGGCCCTGCTGGGCAGAGGAGCGTCCTGCAGGCTTCACGGCCCTGCTTGGGGCTGCGCCCACCAGTCATTCAGAGCCCCCCTGAGCCAGGAGGCGTGGCCTCAGGGGCCCTCCCTCCCCTCACCTCGTCTGGACTCAGTGGGTGTTGCTGACATTGCTTATCTGTGGAAAACAGCCACAAATGTGGCTTCTACCAGCAGGTTGGGAACCTGGCTGTGCTCTGCTTTCTGAAGGCCAGGGCCTGCTCCCCCGGGCCTGTTCCTGCAGCAGCCCGAGTCCTGGGATATCTGCACGTGACCTCCGGAGGACTGGTGGGGCACTGGCTCCTGTGGGGCCCACAGCCCCCAGGATCCCTCACTGGGTGGGTCCTGGAACCGAAGCTGCCTTTTGTTGGGAGCTGGCTGCTCTCCTCCTCCTCTTCCTCCTCCTCGTCCTCCTCCCCCTGAGCGTCAGCCATGCCAGAGCTCGGCTTGCCTGTGCAGGGACGTCCGCTGGAGGGCCCGCCCCTTGGGCAGATGGGGCAGAATGCAGACGGATGCAGATCTGAAGGGTACCTTCCCTTCCCTTGTGCTCGGGTCCCCGCCGGCCTCGTGGGTGTGGGCAGCTGGGCTGCTGTGCCTTCTGGGAGAAGCAGGGCTGCCTCCGGGAGAGACAGGGACGGGGAGGCAGGACTGCAGGAGGGGGTGCGGGGCTGTGCCGTGCCGGGAGATCCCTGCGCTCTCGCAGGGCCCGGGGAGGTAGAGGTGGGGCGGGGCCCTGTGCTCGGCACCTGAGGCGAGGCTGTCACTCAGAAGCCAGTGTGCCCCCGGGATGGCCTTGGAATGAGAAAGAACGTCAGCGTTTCAGAAAGGAAACGCGGGAGCCGGTCCTGAGGAGCGTGGTGTTCGCAGAGTCCGGCGCCTGCCTCCCCGGGGAGCGTGTGGGCGCTGGCTGAGGCCTGACCTCATTTGCTGGTGCTCAGGCAGCAGCCGCGGAGTCTGTTCTCCTGGGCCTCGGCGTTTTGTTTCCAGTTTGGTGAATGTCACCTTTGATTTGACGTCTGCGTCACTCCGGGCCCCGTGGCCCCCGGCTGTGGCTGCCCGGTGCATGAGAGGCCCCTTGCCTGCCCCCTGCGAGGCGGGGACGCGCGTCACTGAGAGAGGAGGAGGGAGAGCGCCGGGCTTCCTGTTCCGTGACCTCGCGGTTTGCAGGTGAGCGTGGCCAGGCGACTTCCTCTGGCTTACAGCCGGTACCGCGTTCCTTCCTGGTGGTGTCCAGAGGGGCACGTGGATTTATTTAGGAACTTCGGCCGCCCTGAAATGGGTCTGCCGTGGCCGTGCCGCGCCCTCCTCACACAGGTGCTGCCATCTTGGCCACCAGGTGCTCAGCTGGGCCCCCTCGGCATCGGCTCCGCTCGCTTCCACGTCAGCCCTCTGAGCAGACTTGGGGGGACGTGGTGGGCGGTGTGGTGGACCTGAGGACACCTGGAGCTGCCGCCCACCGGTGGCCATGGGGTGTGCACCTAGGGCAAGGATTGGTCTGGGCTTTTCACCTCAGGAGGTGCCCAGCACGGAGGAGACGGGGGCTGAGCCCACCCCTGTCACTGGTGTTTTGTGAGCAGGAAAGCTGTAGATTCTGGGCTTTATTGCCAGGCAGCATTCGGTTCTTAGAGAACTTGAACTGGAGTGGAGGAGGAGCCTTAGTGCCCCGCACCCCGCCCTGCCGGTGTTTCTGTTTCACCCCGCGTCGTGGGCCGGGCTGCGTTAAGATCGTGGTGGGAGCGGGATTCAGCTCCCGCAGTTGCTCTGGGCTGGAGCCAGGGTGGCCGCTGTCAGTCTCCCTCAGCCGCTCCGTCCACACCTGCTCTGGGTCTGGCGCTGTTCCCAGACAGCAGGAATGCACAGTCGTCTCCTGCTCTCAGAGTTTCTCCGTCCCGGTGAGAGGCCCTGACACCAGCCAGGAGCAGTCACTGAGCTCTCCTCCGGTGAGGGAGGGGAACTCAGCAGGGGGCTCCCTGGTCCACGCCATTCTCTGGGCCCTGATGGAGAAGAGCCTGTGTGGCTGGGGTCCCCGGGAACAGAGCCCTTCAGTCTGCGGAGGCCTCGAGCCCTGCGCTGGAGTGCAGCAGACGCCAGGAGCCTTGAGGGTCATCTCGGGGCAGTTGGCCCAGGCTGGAGCTCTCATGGCGCGGTCGAGGTAGGAGCAGAGGTGCGGCTGTCTGAGAGGTGGGAGTAGAGTTGCGGCTGTGTGGGGGAGGTGGGAGTAGAGGTGCGGCTGTGTGGGAGAGGCAGGAATAGAGGTGCGGCTGTGTGGGAGAGGCAGGAGTAGAGGTGTGGCTGTGTGGGAGAGGCGGGAGCGTAGGTGCAGCTGTGTGGGAGAGGTCGGAGCAGAGGTGTGGCTGTGTGGGAGAGGCGGGAGTAGAGGTGCGGCTGTGGGAGAGGTGGGAGCAGAGGTGCGGCTGTGTGGGAGTAGAGGTGCGACTGTGGGAGTAGAGGTGCGGCTGTGTGGGAGAGGTGGGAGCAGAGGTGCGGCTGTGTGGGAGAGGCGGGAGCGGAGGTGCGGCTGTGTGGGAGAGGTGGGAGCGGAGGTGCGGCTCTGGGAGAGGTGGGAGCAGGGGTGCGGCTGTGTGGGAGAGGGAGCAGGGGTGCGGCTCTGTGGGAGGAGCTGCTGTAAGGGTGTTCGGCCCCCGAGCTGGGGCTCCTGTCGTTTAACCTTGGTCCTGGGGTCTGGGGTCCTGCACTGCGTAAGCACAGTGAACCCACGGGGGCTTTACATGAGCATTGTGTGTGTGAGTTTTGCTTTTTTTTTTTTTTTTTTTTTTTTTTTACAGAGATTAAGGTGGGGGGTGGGCACCTTCCCAGAAACCGTGTTGAACATGGAGCTCAGCGTGCCAGCAGAAGACCACAGCGCCGTGTTGAGTTGTGGCTGGAGTGCCGGCTGGGGTGTCCTGTCCGTGACTTGTGTGCACCTGCCCTCCTGCCATTACCTCCGGGGGGCTCCTGCTCTCTGGGAGACCCGTGCTTGTACCTGGGACTTTATTAGCATGGCTGAGTAAGCCCCGCTGCTGTCCCCTGGGGGCAGGTGACAGCCATACTGGCGGTATGTGAACAGTGAGCACTGGGCGCCTCTCCCTGTCTAGGAACAGACATGTGGGAGGTCCCTCGTGTCTGAGCGAGGCCATGCGGGAGGAGGCGCTGTAGGAGGGCACACCCAAGGACAGCTCCTGCGGTCAGGGACCTCGTGCCCAGGACGTTGAAGGCCCAGGGCAGGTTTCCGGAGAGGCTGAGGGTAGCTTGCGCTGCATGCAGGGGGCAGCTGGGCACATGCTGCATCCGGGAATTGGGCTGCCCTGGTGGGAGAGGTGGGGCCGTGCAGGGAGGTTCTGCAAACCTTGCTCACCTCGCATTTCACCCAGGGCAGGCGCTGGCGAGGAGCCTGGCTCTGGGCAGGCCAGGCCGCTCCCTCAGTCCTGTCGGTGACGGGGCATGGTGGTGAAGGCCGTCACTGAGGCTGTCCTGTGCCATCCACGGCAGGGCTGCAAGGGCTGGGCGGTGTGTCTGCCACACGGCTGTATCCGGGGGCACTGACACATGTCCTCCTTGCTCAGAGCCTGGCCCTGGCCACACGTCCTCGGCGTCTGTGCTGAATTCCCACTGTTTGCCAGCCTCCCTCCCTTCCAGCATTCGAGCCCTCGGTGCTGCGTTCCCAAGGGGTTGTCTCGGTCCCGGTCTTCCCGCTCCTCGGTGATTGCAGAGTTTCACTCGCACGCCTGGCTGGGGGCTGACAGTGGGCCTGGAGGACCCACAGCCGGTGCCACGGCTGGATTCCGTGACTCAGGTGGCATCGAAGCTGATGGGTTGGGTTCATCTGATAAACCTGAGACGCAGCACTCCCTACAACACACTTCTTCATAAGCCATTAGGCTCTGAGGGCGTGCGCTCTTCCTGCCTGCCCGCCCACAGGAAGCAGGCCTAGATCACTGGCTGGGGCAGGGCTTAGGCAGGAGACCCTGCAGCAGTCAGCGACGGTGGATTTTGCCAGAATCTGCTGAGGTCGTGGGGACTGCAGAGGAGAGGTGTCCCCTCTGCAGGCCTGGTTCGCTGCAGATGTTCCGCCAAGTACAAGAGCCCAGAGGTCAGACCAGGTGCATTCTGGGGAAGAATGACCGTGCAGTCCACACAGTCCTGACATGAGCCAGGGCCTCCTTGCTTTGCAGGTAAAATACCTGGTTGTGCTTGGAGCAAGAAATTGATACAAAGTTGGTCTCTGACTTCCTTTTCCAAGTTTTATTTATTTGAAAGGCAGAGTTACTCTGCAAATGACTGCAATACTGGGGCTGGGCCAGGACAAAGCCTGGAGTTGGCAGCTCCATCTGGGTCTCCTACAGGGGGGTGGGGGCCTGAGCACTTGACCATCTTCTGCAGCTTTCTCAGGCACATGAACAGGGAGCTGGATTGAAAGTGGAGCAGTGGGGACTTGAACGGGTGCACGTATGGGATGCCAGCATTGCAGGTGACAGCTTAGTCAACTTCACCACAATGGCTGGGTCCATGGTCTCTCATGTGTAAATTTATTGCACAAACCCCATGTGATTCCTGGAAAGTGGTTTGATGCGTGATTGTGAACCACGGCAGGTGGGACGGGACGGTTCCCCTCTCTGGCCAGTTGGACTTTGTGGGAGAGCGCAGGCACAGGGTGGAGGGGCACCTGCAGGGTCCCTGTGGGGCCTTCTACATGGGGGTCAGTCTGCACCAGACAGCCAAGGCCTCCTCACCTCTCCAGCCTTTCTGCCCTCTAAGGGGCACTGGAAGGTGTTGCATGACCACGTTGTAATCAGTGGTGGGTGGCCAGTTTGGATACATTTCTTTGTACCTGCTCCAAGTCGACAAGAATTCTGCTAATTAATTAGCTAGCTGTGGAGCTGAATTTAACGATGATGACATCGTCTGAGGAAAAACCTGCAGTTTCTTTTTTTAAAGAAGGTTTTGTTTGTTTATTTGGAAGACTTGGAGGGAAAGGGAGAGAGAGATTGATCTTCCGCCTGCTGGTTCGCCCCCAGCTGGCTGCAACAGCTAGGGCTGGGGCTGGGCCAGGCGAAGCTTCTGCCAGGCCTCCCACGTGGGTGGAGCCGAGGAGGCAGTTGGGCCATCTTCTGCCGCTTTTCTCGGGCCTTCTCAGGAAGCTGAGCAGCCAGGACTCGAGCCTGCGCCCGTGTGGGATGCCGTGTCGCAGGCTGACACCTGACCATGACCTGAGGTTTCTTTACTGGTCGTAAAGGCGGGCGCCACGCAGGGCTCTCTGTGAGCAGAGACTGTGGGTGTGCGTCCCTCCATCCCTTGTCGTGGCCTCTCCAGAGCCTGGGCCCAGGCTCTGGTGCCGCTGGTGGCTGCCCCAAGGCCCGGGCTGCTCTGCCCTACCACCCTGAAGGAAGGAGAGAACCCTGGAAGGGCAAGGGCATGCTGGGTGAGGGTGACCCGTGAGAGTCCTGGGTGGGGCGAGGGCTTGCCATGGTCCCCAGGCAGGGTGGCCTGGCCCGGCACATTGATTACCCCGTGCTCCGTGGCTCAAGCCGGCGTGCCTGGTCCCAGCAGCCTTGCCAGGCAGAGCACTGGGAGCAAAGGGCAGGTGGTCTGTCTCCCCGGGATTCCTAATGGCGACCACCAGACACAGTAACGGTGAAGCCCTGGGACCCCCACCCCTGCCTGGGGGCCTCCCTTGTGTACCTTCCCGTAGCACTTCCGCTGATTGACATCTGTGTCCTGCAGGCACCCTGGCTCGGTGGGGTGGGGGGATGTCACCTCCTGTCTCCTAGTGCAGGGGTGGGGGCTGCTGCTGTCGTGGGGAGGCAGTGTGGGGCAGGGAAGCCCGCATGGGGTCCAGGGACACACTGAAGGCTTCTGCACAGGGCCCCTGGACACCACAGCCCCGGGTGGGCCACCTGCTGTCCATGTGTGCCCTTGAATGATGGACTCTTCCGCTGAGCTCTAACATAGCCTGATAATCACCTTTATTTTTATGTGCGCAGACGAAATTCAGAAGGTCACACTTAACCTAAGAACTGCCCTGGGAGCTTGGCCTGGTGCGCCCCCAGCACGGGGAGTTTTCTCAAAGTTTCCCATCCAATTTCCTGTGACCTTTTGTTAATGACTGGGAGGGTGAGGCCCGCGCTGCCCGAGTCCCTGTGGGTGCCCGCGGCTCTGTCGCACGCAGCTGGGGCTCCTCCTCCCCGTGCCCTTAATGACCAGGCTGTGTGGTGCGAGGACAGCGTCTTGGGCCGGCCGCCGGCTTCCTTTTGCTGATTGAGTATTGAAATTCCCAAGTCCTCTCCCGCTGGCTCCTCGGCAGACCTCCTGCTCTTGATTGCGGAGCACACAGGAGCTGCTGGACGAACGAAGGCCCTTGATGGGGACCGCAGGAGCACTGGGGCCAGGGTGAGGGCAGACGTCAGTGGGCTTCGCGGCACGTCTCCGCCACTGTTTGTTTTGGAAATGCTCTGTTCTTTACTGCACTGTGAGAGTTGATTGCAGAAGCTTGAGAGGTTAGAGAGGAGAAGGAAACCCCCTACCCACACGGGTTGCTGGGGTCCCACTACCGTGAGTTGCCCTGGGGTGGCCTTCTGCCCCTTTGCCAGGGGCAGCCTCTCGGCCGGGCCCCCCGTCGTGCAGGAAGGCTGAATTTGGAGGTAGGTTGAAATGTTTTTGTTGTTTACCTTGTGTTTATTTGGAAGGCAGAGGCAGAGAGAACGTGAGCCAGACAGGCATCTCCCATCTGCTGGTTCATTCCCAAAGGGCCAGCCATGCGAGGACGGAGCCATCTGAAGCCCGGATTCTGGGACTCCATCAGTCTCCACGTGGCTGGCAGGGACCACAGTGCTTGGGCCATCGTCTGCTGCCTCCAGGGTGCGTGTTAGTAGGACGCTGGATGGGAAGCGGAGCTGGGCCTTGAACCCGGGCTCTCCCATGTGGGTTGCAGGCATCTCACGTGCTGCCGAATGCCGGCCCAGTCGGGATATTGTTTAAAGTAATCACTTGCTCTGTGAGCGCGTAGTTACAGCAGTTTGCCTTCACTCTGAATACTCGAGTCCGTTAGGAAATTCTAAGCCATTCGGTGCTGCAGAGGTTGGAGCGTGCTCCCGGCACCCTCCTGCTTGGTGTGTCCATCCACCGTGCTGCCCGTTCCCCTGGGATGGAGTGTGTGCGCCTCGGCGTGTCCTGGGGCCCTCGTGCTGAGGAGATGGGGGCGGGGGAGGAAGGACTTGCAGCCTGTTTAGGGTGATGTGGGGCCTGACCAGTGGGGTACAGAGGAGGAGCCTGAGGCCCACCCAGACTCCCCCAGGGCCGCACAGCTGCATTGCTGGCCAGTGTCTACCATGTGATGGCTGCAGGCTCTACCCTGTCTCTGAGGGCAGCCCTGCTGATGCCGTGGGCAGCTGCCCTGCTTCTCTCGGGAGGTGCTTCTGGTCAGCCGAGCACAGGCAAGTTCAAGGTCGTGGGCAGCCAGGGCGCGGGAAGGCTGGTATCCTCCCCCCAGCCCAGCACACTGAGTGGAGACGCTCACTCAGCGTCCCGCTCTGGTTCAGTGTGCAGCTGCTGCGCGGCCCTCTGTGGGCCCTGGGGTGTCTGGATCTAAGCCCCAGACAGCACAAAGCCCCGGCCTGCTGGGCTGCTGGTGGGCTTTCCTGTGTCCTGCACGGCCATCAGGCCTCTTCTTCGATGTGGGTCACTGACACGTCTCTGTCAGTGTTTCGTCCACCCTCCACCCAGGGACCCAGCTGCCTTCTGTGTGTCCCGCATGGCCCAGCTCTGGGTAGGGAGCCCTGGCCTCGTGCCGCGGGGCTCTGGGCCACTCGGCTCTCCCAGGGGGTTGGGTCTGGCTGCTGTCCTCGCCTGCCTGCGGTGGAGGGTGTGCATGTGTCCTTGATGACAGGCCAGTTCCCAGCGGCACTGACTGCACTCGGCATCCAGCCGTGCGTCCCTCCGTGGGGCAGAGCGTGGGAGGACCGTCCCACCCCCCTGCGTGGGCAGTGGTGCCTCTGGAGGGACCGGGCGCTCGGGCGCCTGCAGAAGTGGCCTTGAAGGAGATGGAGTGCGTCTCTCTCGGTCAGCGGTGCTTGGCCAGGCCCTTTGGGGATGAGGAGATATGAAGGCCGAGTGGCACTGTGGCAGTGGGGCGGGGGAGAGCCGGAGAGCGTGCCGGGTGTGTTTGTGATGTCCCTGCAGGCGCGCCGCTGGCTAAGAAACGCAGTGGCGGATTCTGCTCCGCCTGCTGCGGGCGTTTGCGAGCCCTGCTGTGCCCCAGGCACTCCCGCATCTTCCCCGTGTGCGTGCACGTGTGCCAGGGCATCTCACGGCACGGCGTCCAGGAGGCAGCTCTGGGACCATCCTGCCGATGTGAGCGCTGGCATAGAACTGCGGCCCCGTGGATGCCCTGTGAGTGGCAGCTGTGTCGTCCCCGTTTTATGGCAGAGGGAGCTGAGACTCAGGCCGGGGCTCGTGCAGGCGACTGCCGTGCTGAGGCTTGGTGTGTGGGCTGAGGTCCCCAGGCGCAGCCCCCCTGCTGGGAGCCCCTGGTGACAGCTGATGCAAGCTGTGGGCACGCAGCCAGGGCTGAGGAGAGGAGAGACCACGTGCAGGATCCCGGAGCCTGCGCCGCAGCCACGTGGACGCTGTGTGGGCCAAGGGCAGGGTGTTCGTGGCGCAGGTGCTCGGTCCTGAGGTCTCACTTGGAGGTGCTGGGAGTGCTTGGATTCACCACTGACCGCTGATGGGGCGTGAGTGGCCCCATGCCATCCTCCCGGCGACCCCTAGCGTCAGCTCCTGGCCTGTGCTCCCCGGCCCTGTGACCCCTCACCACGGCACGTACACTCTGCAGGCCTGACCCCGCACCAGTGCCCGGCCTTCATCGCCCTGCAGGCCGCTGGCTGCTGTCCCACGCAGCGCCTCCCCTCCCTTGCAGGCCCGTTGCATCCTGGGCCCTGGTTCCCCCTTGCCGATGGTGCTGAGAATTGCTGCGGGGGCCGGGCCCCGTGCGGGCACAGAGGGGTGTGGCGAGGGCAGGGTGCGGATCCACTTCCCTTCTGCTCGTCACCATGCCTGGAACAAGCCTGCAGGTATGGGTGCAGCTGTGGGTGCTCTTGGGGTCGGGGCCTGTCTCGCTTCACTGTGCTCGCTGGAACTCGGCAGTGGCCTCAGCCTGGCCGCCTGAGTTGAGCCCTGACTGCCCGGGCAGCTGTGTGGCCTGTGAGGGAGGGAGGGATTGTGGGAGCTGGGGGATGTTGTGTGTGGGCCACCCCTGCTGGGTGACCGTGCTGCAGGACAGGCAGAGGCAGCAAGGGGCAGGTGGACCCCACGCCCGCCGCTTGCTGGGCCGGCACTTGGGCCCCGGCTTAGGTTCTGCTCACCCTGTCTCCCTGTCTCCTCCCTCTCGTCTTCAAATCTGCAGACTGGGGGGGCGAGGGGGCAGGCGGGGAGCATCCTGTGGCCCTGCCCAGGTCCCTGTGGCAGCGTGACTGCAGCCAGCACGCATGCTGGGTGGACAGACGGGAGAGGCACAGGTGGAGAGAAAGCAGCCCAGTGGCGACCCCCACCACCCGCGTTGTCGCGGGAAGAGCGCTGACTCGGCACCCTCACGGGGCCTTGCCTTCCTGACATTCAGCAGAAATGCGCTCAGGGCAGAGGTGGAGCAGGGAGGGAGTGGTCCTACTGTGTGTGTGGGGAGGAGTGAGGTGGCTGAGGGAGCAGGGAGGGAGTGGTCCTACTGTGTGTGTGGGGAGGAGTGAGGTGGCTGAGGGAGCAGGGAGGGAGTGGTCCTACTGTGTGAGTGGGGGTGAGGTGGCTGAGGTGCAGCAGGGAGAGTGGTCCTACTGTGTGGGGGAGGGGGGTAAGGTGGCTGAGGTGGAGCAGGGAGAGTGGTCCTACTGTGTGTGGGGGTGAGGTGGAGCAGGGAGAGTGGTCCTACTGTGTGTGGGGGGTGGTAAGATGGCTGGGGTGGAGCAGGGAGGGAGTGGTCCTACTGTGTGTAGGGGGGGTAAGGTGGCTGAGGTGGAGCAGGGAGGGGGTGGTCCTACTGTGTGTGGGGGGAGGGGGGTTAGGTGGCAGCCCACCTGTCGCACACTGCGTGGGTTCAGCCGTGGTCAAGCCGACCTCTCAGGCAGTGGACGTGGGCATGGAGTGAGGGTCACCCCTCGGGTCCTTGCAGTTGGGGAGCAAGGCACCGCCGGTGGCTCGAGTGGGCGGGGCTCCCTATTGTAGGGTGTCCTTGTTCCCTGGCCTTTGTTTTCCCAGCACGTACGACGGCCAAGGCTGTGTTGGGTGAGGTGGTGGTGACCACACGGCTGGAAGGGCTGTGTTGGGTGAGGTGGTGGTGACCACAGGGCTGGAAGGGCTGTGTTGGGTGAGGTGGTGGTGACCACAGGGCTGGAAGGGCTGTGTTGGGTGAGGTGGTGGTGACCACACGGCTGGAAGGGCTGTGTTGGGTGAGGTGGTGGTGACCACACGGCTGGAAGGGCTGTGTTGGGTGAGGTGGTGGTGACCACACGGCTGGAAGGGCTGTGTTGGGTGAGGTGGTGGTGACCACACGGCTGGAAGGGCTGGGGTGGGTGAGGTGGTGGTGACCACACGGCTGGAAGGGCTGTGTTGGGTGAGGTGGTGGTGACCACAGGGCTGGAAGGGCTGTGTTGGGTGAGGTGGTGGTGACCACACGGCTGGAAGGGCTGGGGTGGGTGAGGTGGTGGTGACCACACGGCTGGAAGGGCTGGGGTGGGTGAGGTGGTGGTGACCACACGGCTGGAAGGGCTGTGTTGGGTGAGGTGGTGGTGACCACACGGCTGGAAGGGCTGGGGTGGGTGAGGTGGTGGTGACCACACGGCTGGAAGGGCTGGGGTGGGTGAGGTGGTGGTGACCACACGGCTGGAAGGGCTGGGGTGGGTGAGGTGGTGGTGACCACACGGCTGGAAGGGCTGTGTTGGGTGAGGTGGTGGTGACCACACGGCTGGAAGGGCTGTGTTGGGTGAGGTGGTGGTGACCACACGGCTGGAAGGGCTGGGGTGGGTGAGGTGGTGGTGACCACAGCTGCAGCCGAGTAGACACATCCCTTCCCTGGGACTGCGCTGGCTGCCTGCAGGAACCCTCTCTGTGGCCTGCCAGCGATGGAGGCGGGTGGAGGGCGCGAGGCTGCCTGTGAGTGACAGCTGCCTGCGTTCTTGAGGACGGGCCTGCTTGTTTCCTGTGGGTGAGCCACCAGCTGTACCGACGGGGAGCCGTCCGTCTCGTGCCGTGTGGCCTGTCACCGGGCCCGGCAGTCACCCTGTCTGTCCACAGCCACCTCTCCTCGCAGGCCTTCTTGCTTCGGCCCTGGCCCCCAGGATGTAGGCAAGGCCTCAGGTGCCTCCAGCTGGTGTTGAGGCTGGCTGGCCGGAATGCTCCTTGGGGGCAGGAGCCTCTGCCCCTTCCAGCTCCTTCCGCGTGCTCCCTGACTCCCACGCTGGTCACGGCACTTGCTGCCACACTCAGGTTGGGGAACAGAGGGAGGCATGGGAGTGGGGCCCAAGCTCGGCACGCGTTTGCTGCCGCCTGAGCCAGGAGGAGGAAGGGGGAGTCCAGCCAGGACCCTCAGCATTCCTGAGACGCCCGAAGGGCAACATTGCAACAAAGACTGGTCACACAGCATCCAGCTGGGCTCCCCGGCGTGACCTGCGCAGAGCCTGGGCTGCGGCATGGTCAGGCACTTGGTAGGCAGCAGACCCGTGGGCTCTGGGAGCAGCTGGGCCGGCCTGCAGGGTGGGAAGCAGCAGTGAGGGAGACAGGTTGCTGAGGTGCCCCGAGCCCTGGCCTGCCGCATGCCTCATCCCCTCTGCCTGTCCCTGCTGCTGCCCCCAGCACGTCTTGCCTGCCCCTGACACCGTATAGACAGTCCCGCTAGTCTGGTGAGAAGGTGGCCTCTGCTCCGGGGCAGGGGCACGTGGTCTTCTGACTCCCAGGGTGGTGCCCCTGGAGCATCAGTGGCAGCTGCCCACGGAGTGGAGTCCCTTCTGTGAGTGGCCTGGGCACAGCTCGGGTGGAGGAAGACGGGCCCCTTTGTTCGTCACAAGCGCTATGCTCACACTAACTTTACTTGGTTGTGGTTCCATGTCCAGTCCAGCAGAACCCGCCAGAGCCCTCCCTCCCCTGTCCACTTTGTCCTGATGTCCCCCTCTCCCCACCCCCCACCTGCTCTGGGCCACTGAGCCCCTGGACCCCAGAGTCACACAGGCCTCCTGTAACCGTGAGTTCCTGTTTTAGAGAGAGAGCAAGAGAGAAGTATCCAGGTGGACAGGCTGAGTCCCTGGGGAGCCGACGTGGACTCCTGACGCTGGACCCTGGTCTCTGGGTCCCAGCACCTGGGTGTCTGGCACACATGGGTGTGCTGTGACCGTTTGTTGAATGACTGTTGGTGTCCAAGTTTCATTTATGCAGTGGCGTGGATGGAGTAACTGACCCACGTGGAGGAGCATCTGCCAGAGCCCAGGAGAAGGAAGCAGGCCGTGAGCAGTGAGGTGGTCGAGGCAGGTGGCCCCGTGGTCTCTCCCCATGATCAAGGAGGAGGACCCGAGGCAGTGTCTAGTCCCCTGCCGGGCTCTGCATCTTCTGCCGACCCCGTGGCATCCCGTGTGGTGGGTGCCACTGGGCCGTCTTACGGGTGTGAGGTCGCACTCAGCCAGGTCAGGAGTTCTGACCACGGGCCAGGCCAGGGTCTGTGAGTGGCTTGGCCGCCGGCCCTGAGCTCTCTGCTGTGGCTCTCAACGTCTCAGCACACTTGCCTGGCCACACGCCTGGCCTGTGAGCCCCGTGCATGGGGTCAGAACGGGAGGGTGGGGAGCGCCGCGGCTGGGACCCTCCCTGGCCGCACAGGACATCTGCTTCTTGCTGGTCTTGAGCTGTGAGCCTGTGTGTTTCCACCCCCAACTGCAGTGAACCTGGGTCCTCCGAGAGGCGCTCACCTGACATGGGATTTGAGGACAGCGTCGAGCGTCGCAAGGGGTGGGTGGAGAGTGACAGCTTTCCTAGGAGGTGGGTTTTCAAGGCCTTGCTGCTCCGTGTGTCAGGGCTGGAGGCCTCTGTTTGCTTCTGAGCTCTCGGTGACGGGCAGCTGTCGGTGACGAGCCGGTGCGAGCTGCCCAGCCCTGGCAGCACCCCGTGCTGGGGACTCTGAGGGGGCCTGCTGCCGAGCCCACTGGGTCTCTGGGTTTATGTTGCAGCAACGAGGGTCTTCTTTTAAAGGCACCTGAACGTCTTGCTCTTTGTGTTTCATCATGACGGGCTCTGGGATGAGCTCTCTGCTCCTGGGTGCCTGGGCTCCAGGGGACTTGGGTGAAGTGGCTGTCCTCCAGCTGAGTGGGGCTCTGGGGGCTCGGGGCCTCTGGAGAAAGTGCCTCATCTGGACAGGACCACGGCGGTTCACGCCCTGGCTGTTGGTGCGTGTTTTGTGCACTTGTCGGCTCCATTCATCATTAAACCCGGACGCCAGAAGCCAGTTTCCCGGGTGATTCTAGCATGGGGATCAGTCCCCCCTTAAGCCTCTGCAGCTGCTCTTCAGGGCTTCTGAGTTCTTTTTGGGAAAAGTTGTTGGTGCCAGGCAGGTAAGTAATTGCCAAATTACATAGCAGGGCAACGCTGTCAGGAGAGGCGAATGATTTAGTTAGAAACCAGCTCAGCGGCTGAGCCTCTTGGACGCCTTCCTGTTGTTACGTGTGTCTCATGCCTGTCGGCCCCTCACATCCCAGCATCTGGGTGGATGCGAAAGGCAGCCTGTCATTTACGTTTTACCATCAAGGCCTTGTCTTTGTCCACGTAAAGTGTGCTTGCAGCCCCCAAAATGACATTCAGGATCATTTAAGATAGCTGCTGGCGTCTCTCGACTGTCAGCCTGTGATGGGTGCAGCCGCTCCGCCTCCCACAGCCTCCCCGCACCTCCCCGCCGGGCCACACTGGCCTCTGCTCTGTTGGGACAGGAATGGCGGGGACGGCGGTCTCTCGCGGGGCTGTTCTGTCCAGGTGCTCCCTCCTCTGCCCAGTCTGCTCTGCCTCGCTTGTGGTCCCCACTTGGCTGTGTTGCTGGGAGTCCCTCCAGGGTGTGTCCTGTCCTGCTTACCCTCGGCGCAGGACGTTCAGCTGGGCCTCAGCACGCGCAGTACTCTGATAGAAATTTCACAAGGAATGGCTGCACACCTTCACTGCTGCTTTTCAACAAAGTCCAACGTCCAGGGACAGCATCAACTTCTGTCCCTTCTAGTATTTTTTTTTTAATTATGTATTTTACTTGAAAGGCAGAGTTATGGAGAGGCAGAGGTGGGGAGGGAGGGAGGGAGGGAGAGAGAGAGAGAGAGAGAGAGAGAGAGAATCTTCCATCCACTTATTTACTCCCCAGGTGGCTTGGATGGCTGCGGCTGGGCCAGTCCAAAGCCAGGAGCTTCCTCTGGGTCTTCCACAAAGGTGCAGGGACCCAAGCACTTGGGCCATCTTCTACTGCTTTCCCAGGCACATTCGCAGGCACAGTAGATTGGAAGTGGAGCAGCCGGGACTAGAACCGGTGTCCATATGGGATGCCGTCACCACAGATGGCAGCTTAACCTGCTTCTAGAATTTTATACAAGTGAGGACCTGCAGTGTGGACTCAGTTTTGTCTGGCGTCTTTCACTCTTCGTGATTATCCGTGGTTTGGCATTACCTGTCGTGGGCCCCCTTTTATTGCTGAGTCATATTTCATTGTAAAGGATTCTTCCCTTGGAAGTCGGGGCTGTTTCTTCCCAGTCTCAAGGGCAGACAAGGTGCCGACGTCGGGCCCACTCCCAATGTTGCCCTCACACACACTTGTGGTATTCTTCATGGGTGTGGTCCTTGCACCAGTCCCTGGCCAGCAGCCGCAGAGTCACCTGGGAGCTTGGTAGAAATGCATAGTCTCAGGCCTGACCCAGCCAGCTGTGCTGGGTGTCACAGGTGCCCAGGGGAGGTGGAGTGAGGAGAGGAGGCCCGCCGGCTCCTGGCCCACTGCTGGGGCCGCGTGGGCAGAGCGTGCTGGGTGTAACAGGTGCCCAGGGGAGGTGGAGTGAGGAGAGGAGGCTCGCCGGCTCCTGGCCCACTGCTGGGGCCGCTTGGGCAGAGCGTGCTGGGTGTAACAGGTGCCCAGGGGAGTGGAGTGAGGAGAGGAGGCCCGCCGGCTGCTGGCCCACTGCTGGGGCCGCGTGGGCAGAGCGTGCTGGGTGCTGCTTCCTTCAGTGTACCTTTCTGTGCGTGGTGCTGTCTTGGCTGTGAAGATGTGAAGTGCAGCAGAAGGTGCAGGTGTGGTGTTAGCGTGGAGAAGAGCAGGGGGGTGATGGCAGGTGCTCGGCGTCCTTAGGAGGGGTGCCTGGAAGCCCTGAGGCTACAGACATCCGGGGTCTTGGGTGAGGCCCTTCACTGCCCTGGCAGACCACACCCCCTGTAGTGATAGCCACCACCAGCTGCCACCTCACCTGCTCACACTGGCCACTCCCACCCTCGGCTGACAGTGGAGTCACCAGAGGTGTTTTAATACCAGCGCCCCATTAGATGGGTCTCTGGGCTGGGGCCCCAGCTCTCCCTCCCCTACACAAGTGCTGCTGCTCCAGCACCGTGGGGAACGTCTGCTCCCCGTCTCCTGTTTCTTTCCTGGTGCCCTGTTGGGCAGGGCGGCTGTCACTCATGTGTAACCACAGTGCCCCTCCTCCCTGTTTCTGTCATTCCCTGTGTTTGCTCTGCTGTTTCTCGCCTTCCCAGCTTTGCCCAGGCTCAGGGCCAGGCGGGTTCAGGCTGTAATCCCGAAAGACACCTCTCCAGTGCCATCGTCACACAGGTTCACATCTTGAAAGAGCCAAATCCCAAAAATGCTTGATGTAGTTCTGGAAAAAGTAATCCAAAAAATCCTGTGCAAGGCGTCGACTGACATTTTCAAAGGGGGTTTTTGTGAAAAACACAAACATGCGTTGGCGCACTTTCGGTAGGCAGTGGCACACCCACGTTCCAGTGAGCACAACCCTCGGGTCTGCTGGCGACAGCGGCACAGGACGGTCCCAGCGCTCAAGCAGCGAGCACCTGCGTGCGTCCGCGGGCCGGTGATTGCGGGCACACAGCTGAGGCGCCATGACGGGTGGACACGCCTGCTCGCTGCCTGTAGCAGAGGCCGCACACAGGGTTTTCGGTGGGCCTGCGGGCGGATGCCGGTCAGCTGAGCTTGGCAGTTCCCGGTTCTTCCCTGTAGAACTTCCTGAAAAATGCTGCCGGCCTTGGGGTTTTCAAGTGGGGCTTCCGTTGGGCGCCCTGTGCCGTGACATCTCTGCACCCTGTAGACACTGGGCTCCTGGCCCTGGAGGAGGCTCTGTCTGCTGGCACCTGGCGCAGGGATGCAGTGGGCTCAAGGTCTGAGGGGGTGGTGTCCCAGGCCTCTGTGGACCCAAGGGAAGTGTGTGGATTTGCCCTGATGTCATCGCAGGCAGCAGTCAAGGTAAGAAGGGGCCAGTTTTCCTTGGAGTGATTTTTCAGCTAAATCATCAACCTGAGACTGCACGAAGTTTGATCAGCCTGAGCTGGCTCCAGGGTCCTGGACCTGCTGGGCACAGGGCCGCAAACCTGTTGGTGCACCCGTGTGGGTCTGCAGATGGATGACCAGGATCTCGTCCCTGTCTTGCCTGGCAGGGTGTTGGCCACAGAGCTGCTGGCCCGGGCCTGGTAACCTGACAGTAGGCAGGTGCTGGCTTTCCCAGCTTGTCTGTGTGTGCCATCCGTTAACAAAGCAGGCAGCCACACACAAATATCTGAATGTGAATGGAATCTAAGTTATTAAAAGGGCATTGGAAGTCTCTCACGGGATATTAAAGAATGGGAGCACATATGCACATGTGATTTGATCCTCCTCATCGTAACCACGCAGCTCGCAGCAGCGGGCACTTCGTGCTCTGAGCCTTCCTTCCAGGGAGACTCAGGGCCCCCAGTCCTGCAGCTGACCTTTGCCAGCCTTGTCCTCGGCCGAGAGTGATGTAGCCAGGAGTTTCTGACTGTCCAGCTTTGCCGTTGGTGCCCTCGCTGGCCACATTGTAAATCCACAGTGTGCAGTTCTATGGGGTGCTAGTTAGAGGCAGTACGGCATCAGAAGTGGTGACAGCTTGCGGTCTCCCGGGCCTGGTCAGCTCCTGCCTCCTCCAGCTGGTGACCCTGTGACCCTGTCTGAGCCTCGAGGTCCTCGGTGAGAAATGGGGTTCGGGTGCCCCTTCCCCAGAGCCAGCACCACTGTAGGTTTGTGGTGTTGGTTGGCTGAGTCCCCTCCCGCACGTGTGGGTTCCCAGCTGTGAAACGGTGCTTGTCACAGTGCCTGCGGGGCCCCCGGAGCACCCTGCTGTGCGACGCACATTCAGCCAGGGCCTGGGTGCTTGTCACAGTGCCTGCCCGGCCCCCGGAGCACCCTGCTGTGCGACGCACATTCAGCCAGGGCCTGCCGGGGTGGCAGCTGGGGCTGAGCTGCCCCTCCCCTCCCTGGCTGACAGCCTGCAGGCTGCACCTAAGCCCGGGCAGGTGTGAGAGGCCCAGGTGCAGCCGGGAGCCCTGGGCAGCGAAGGTGAGACCTCGTCCGAGAGGTGTAGTGGTCAGCCTGCAGGGAAGGCTGGGAGCTGCAGCCGGGGCCGAGCCTGCCCATTGTGGTGCAAGACCTGGGTGCCTCCTGGGAGCACGGCCCCTGCCCACGGCCATGAGGAGGCAGGAAATGCCAAGACTGCCTGGCGTCAGTCTCCACGGACGCGCCTGCAGACCCGTGCTCTCTTAGCACTGGTAGATCAGGCTGCCGGTGCCCCTTGGTCTGTGGCTGTGCCAGTCCAGCCTCTGGTTTGTCGTGCTGTGACCTTCTGCTGTGTCTGTGTCCAGAACTCCCACCTCTCAGGAGGACGCAGTCGGTGAGGTCGTGTGCGCTCGTCTTAGCTGCGTCTGGAGACCCTGTCTCCAAGGTGGTGGATTCCCAGGCAGCACCAAGGTTACTGCACAGCCCACTCATGGCAGATGGGCACTGCCGGCCCGGCGTGTGCCGTGTCGTTGGTGAGGAGCAGCTGCCCCGAGCCCTGGTGCTGTCAGCTGGGCCTTCCCCTCGCAGTCTGTGCTCACGGCTGGTGTCACTGCCCGGCACTGGGCAGCTTTGTATGCAGGGGCCCTGGCGCTTCAGTAAACACAGAATTAGGTTGTCGGCACAGATTGCGCTCCTCGGTTCAGTATGGTTAATGTCAGGAGGGATTAAACGGTTCAGTCTGATCCATTTCACCTGATGGCATTTTATTTAAAGTGCTGAAATGGTGGTAGATTTTCAGAAAACAAATATGTACCTTTTCTTACTGCTGTGGATGCACGGTTGTTAATAGACCGGTGTGGCCTTGGGGCCCTGCCCAGCCGTGGGGCAGAGCCTGGGGTGGGGCCCAGTGTGGCCCTGTGGTCCTTGTCAGTGCGTGGCAGGGCCCCAGTCGCTGTCACTGTCACCATGAAGCACAGCCGGCCCCTTAGAATGGGCGCCTGGGAGCCCCTGGGAGTCATAAACTGGGAGACGGTCCCTGCACGCGTCGCACCTTGGAACTACAGCCTGTATCGTATCAGGCTCGCCGGGCTTTTAATTAACTTCCACAAGGAATAGATGTTAGCTCTAAAAGAGTCTTAATTTCTCCCCCACACTTGACAGTGTCTCTTTGAAAAATGCGCTGCTCACTTTAATTTGCCGCCGTCCTAGAGACGGTTCCTCGAGCGTGTACTGGTGTTTGTTTCAAATGAGAGGAAATCTCAATTACAAATCGGAGTTGTTTTCTGGGTCTACTTGTGGCTCCTGGGCAACCTGCCTGACAGGCCAGGGTCCCCGTCACGGCTGTGGTGGCACAGACGGTGCTGCCTTCCCCCCAGAGCGGGACCTGCCCCAGCGGCCGCCCCTGCTCTGCCAGGAGCGCCGAGGAATAGGTGTCCTTGAAGACTTCTCCCTGCTGTGCTTCTCCAAGACCGAGCCAGGTCTTCACGGCCAGGGCCGAGTGGGTCCCGGCGAGTGGCTCTCTGGGACTGGGGATCGTGGTCAGGTTTGCCGCATCCTTTGAGGCCGCTGTGAGGTCCAGCGATCCCTGACCTCTGCCCTTCCCTCTCCGATTCCAGGGAGCAGGGTCCCTGCCCGCGGCCTGGCACAGCCCAGCTCGTCTTTGATGTTTCATTCCATGTGAATGTCTTTGGCTCCATGGCTGCCCCCGTGTTGGGCTGTGCGTGGCGTTGGGAAGAGGAGCAGGGAACTGCTGAGTCCGCTGTGTCGCACGCTGGGGCCGTGCCGGGAGACACAGACGCTTGTGGGAGCTGAGTCCACGGAGTCCACGGAGAGAGGCAGGACTCTTGAGGGAACTCAGAGAGAGTGGGCACGCAGGAGAAGCCAGGCCGTGCCCAGAGAGGGCCTCAGGTCACTGACAACAGCAGAGCCCCCGAGCCCCTCCGTGGGTGGGAGAGACAGGGAGGAGGCGCCCCTGGGTGGAGGGCCGGAGCTAGGGACCCTCGGAGATGGGCGAGTCAGGGGGCTTGGGGACGGCTGGCCTACAGTTTGCCGGGAGTCCCCAGCGTACTGTGGCTCAGCCTGGTGCGAGAGGCTCCCGTGGAGGTGGCCTCATGCCGCACTCACGTCCTTTGGTGAAGGGCCCGTCCACACCTTGCCTGGCTGCAGGGGGAGGCTCTGGTGCGTCTGGCACGGGCATGGCTGCGAGGCTTTGCCGTGGAAGGGAAGTGCGCTGATTGTCTCTGTCGCCTGGGCCTGCATGCTGGCGCTCAGTCCGAGTGTGGGCTGGCCCCGGCAGCTGGCCCCCTGAGCCCATCGCCTGGGCGGCCCTCCTGGGCTGGGAGGAAACCCCAGGCCCTCTGATGGGCTGAAGGACCCCCCTCGCGCACTAGGCTCTGTCTCATCCGCAGATCCACTTTGCCTTCTGTTTATCTTTATCCGGCCTCAGTGGTTCTGTCTTTGCAAAGCCCCTCATGACAGGTGCAACTCCTGCAGGCGTCCTGCCTCCCTCTGCCTGTTACAGACTCGTGGGCGCGAAGGTCTCTAACTCTGCAGGCATCCTCTCTCCCTCTGTGTGTGAAGGTCTCTGCCTCTTCCCGGGACCTTCAGGGCAGGAGACGCTGCAGTGTGAGTTCTAGCGCCAGCTCTTCCGGGCATTGTTTTTGGATGAATAAACCCTGCCTCCCTGATTCATCCCAGCAGTGAAGAGGCAGCAGGTCACGAGGGCAGCCCTGGCGCACAAAGCGGGAGCCCCTGCACACACGAGCAGAGACGTGGTCATCTGCCCTGGGCAACAGTTCCTTTTGTGTGTCCACAGTGATCCGAGTTCACTCACGGTAGGTGTGCGCTGAGTAGAGCTGCCGCGTCCTCGAGTGGCCGGGGCATCCTGTCGCGTCAGGGCCTCCGTGTGCTGCGGAGGTGTGCGTGTCGTCGGGTCAGCTAGAGCAGGCAGAGATGCAGGAAGGCGCCCTGGCTGTCACTGGGTGCCGTGAAGGAAATGCATTAAGACCACACACGGCTGTGCTTCGCTCAGCCTGAGAGCAGCCGAGCTGCTTCCTCGGGTCCTTGCGGCTCGGGGCTGCCGGGCTCCCGTCTCTCGTTCTCACTTGCCCATCTGTCTGCCTGTCCCTTCATGTCTGTGCTTTCTTTGGGCACTGGGACTCACCTCGCCTAGTGCTACCTGCTGGATGGTAAAAGAAAGGTGACCGCGGTCTCCTGCCTCCAGCCAGGTGGTCCCTCTGCCTGGCCCGCTACCAGGGTGAGGACCGGGTCCCAAGTGTCTGCTCTGCCTGTGCCGCTCGGAGAGTCTGCGTCACCAAGGGAGTTGTGCGTCCTGCTCTGAGGCCTGGGCAGGACTTGTGCAGGACGTGAGGTGCCAGGACGGACTGTGCCGTGGTGGCAGCGTGTAGCTGCCCATCTAGAACGCCTGCCTTCGTGGGAGATCTGCCCGTGGGCTTGAAGTAACCCCAAATCATCTCATCAAGTGGAATATGTCGTCCAGTATTTCAATACCTGTAATATCTCCTAAACCCTGGGGCCAGAAACTCTGGTGGTTGCTCTATTCACAGACTCGTGTTGCAGGAAAATGTGATAATTGATGAATATCTGTGGGAATGGATATGATTGTGTCCTCTTTAATGAGCTAACAATTTCATGCTGAAATCTCAGCAGCGCCATTGTTTAGAATAAAAGGAGACATGCAAATGAGGCCAGGGTGCAGATTGTGGTAGAACAATGCTGGCAGCCTCTTTATTGGACCCATTAATTAATTCCCCATCAGCCAGTTTCCCTGGGAATGAACTGGAAAAATAATTAAAATGATACATGAGGTAAGGAGTTTAGAAATTCAAAGGTGAAGGCAAGAATTAGTTTAATACGTAATTAGACATATTGTTTGTGACTGTACGTTTTTTGAGCGCGGCTCACTGAGGCGATAGGGCCCTATCTTTAGTCCTGATAGTTATGAATATCAGGGGATGCTTCTCAGCTAGCAAGGGCCCATACGTTTCCTTAATGACATTAAGCGGCTAATTATATTGTACATTGTTAAAATAACTCCTATTGCAGAATTTAATAATACAACAAAAAGTTACAAAAGTAAGTTTTTAGAGGAGTTAACCTGACCAAACTCTGGGTGTTTGGACCAAACTGAAAGAATTCCGGCCAGGAATCTACAGGTTCACATGTGTGACAGCACTTTACCCAGAATTCACTGGAACTACAACAAAAGATCAACTTAAGTGCAAAAAAAAAAAAAAATTCCAAAATCCATGTGTATGACAGGACTTCAAAAAGTCCATGGAAAATGCATATTATGAGAGAACTATGCACCAGGTTCAGAATTTTTTTTGCACCAGAATAAACTTATGTTTTAATTCTTTTTTCCCCCCATGTGGACTGTCTGAAGTATTCTTGGTTTTGTTGTTGTAAATCCAACCTGGTTGACGAACCTCAGACCCCTCCTACCTGTGATGTGAGCAGTGCAGCTGGGACAGCGCCCCTCCTGGGCCAGGCTGAGTGCTGCCCTCCGATGGACGTGTCCCACTGTCCAGTCCCCTGGGTGCTGCCTCGGCCCTGGTCTCGGGTGCGCCTGTCCAGATGGGTGAATGGTGGTTGGACTGCAGTCTGAGTGGCCAGGCGCACTTGGGTCTGCATCGCTGTGTGAGAGCCGTGGGAGCGCCGTGGGAGCGCCGTGGGAGCGCCGCAGGAGGGCCGCGGGAGGGCCGTGGGAGTGCCGTGGGAGCGCCGTGGGAGAGCTGCCGTGTGTGGAGCGCCGCGGGAGGGCCGTGGGAGCGCCGTGGGAGGGCCGCGGGAGAGCCGTGGGAGGGCCGTGGGAGCGCCGTGGGAGGGCCGTGGGAGGGCCGCGGGAGCGCCGTGGGAGCGCCGCGGGAGGGCCGCGGGAGCGGGCGGGTGCCCCGGTCCAGCGCAGAGCGTCCAAGTTCCTGGTTGTTCTGAAGCAGACACTTAAGGTGGCCCCGGAACGCCGCTCCTGGTCCTGTGAGGGAATAAGCATTTCTTCAGGTTATGGATGGTAAAGTTGTAGACGTATATACAAATATTTGATCACCATCCTTGGGCTGACTGCTTTTTAAATGGATAGGCTTATAAAAAGTCATTTTAGTAGCCGATCTTCCAAACCATCGGAGAACAAAACGAAGGCACAGCAGTTCCCGCTGTCGAGAGCCGGCCTGGGCTGTCGCTGAGCCCTGCCGAGGGCGCCATGTGGCCGGGGCCCGGCATGTGGAGAACCTGCTGGGGCTGAGCGCGGCCTTGCTGCTCCCTGCCGTCTGACCTCAAGAGCTTCCTGGAAGCTGGTGCCTCTGCGCCTGCCGCCCGGTCCTGCGGCCCAGACGTCGGGTTTCCGCAGCACGGGCTCTGGGTCCCCAGGTCTGCTCCGCTCCGTGGTGGCTGCGCCCCAGTGTCAGCCGCTTTGTTTTTGTTTTTTTGTTTGTTTGTTTTGTTTTTAACATTTACTTTATTTGAACGCGAGTTACAGAGTGAGACAGAGAAATCTCCGTCTGCTGATCCACTCTTTGCATGGCTGCAGCAGCCCAGGCTGGGCCAGAGAAGCCAGGAGCTTCTTCTGGGTCTCCCACGTGGGTGCAGGGCCCAAGCACTTCGGCCAGTTTCTGCGACTTTCCCAGGTGCATTAGCAGGGAGCTGGATTGGAAGTGGAGCAGCTGGGACCCAAACTGGCACCCATATGAGATGCCAGCGTGGTAGGTGGCGGCTTAACCCCCTGAGCCACAATACTGGGCCCAGACGCTTTGCTTTTACCATCAGAGTTGAAGTGGGAAGCCCTTCCCGGGGGTGAGAGGGAAAGGATCCGACCCTGCCGTGGCCGTTCTTGCTGTTAATCCCCCACGATCTGGTCTGTCAGTCCAGACTCAGTTGCTGCTGCTTTATGGCCGGGGTTGTCGAGGCTCTGGGAAGGAGGGCAGGGACAAGCGAGTCCTAATGAATAAAGTCATTTCCTCATTTGAATTTCTGAGCAGAGAGTCAATAGGATGCGACATCCATCTTTCCGTTCTGAGGCGGAGGGGCCGTTCCTCACTGTGCGCCGTCCTGGGCTGTGATGAAGTGTGGGGCGCTTGGCTGGGCCCAGGCCTGGCTTCTCCTGCGGCGGATTGCGCAGTTGGCCTCGCTCCAGAGCAGGCCCGTGCTCCCCGTGGAGAAGTCCTCCACGGCCCTGAGGTGCGGAGGTGGAGCCGGGTGCTGCTCAGCCTCCTGGGAGTGAGGAGGGGAAAGGGGACAGAGGCTGGGTGGAGGCGTCAGAACTGGGAGTGAGACCTGGGCTCCCCTCCGGGGCCACTCTGCCTCATTCGCCGTCTCTCCAGCACCAGCACTGTGTGGTTCTCGCCACAGCCATTCTGGCTTTCAGCAGCACAGTGCCTGGTCGCACACCTGGCTGGCAGTGGTGAGCTGAGGCAGGCGCGTGAGGCGCCCTGCCTTAGGAACCTGTGTGGCCCTGATTTTCTGGGGGTCCTGCAGCCCCCGTGGAGGAGGACGAGGTCCTGCCCTCCGGCTGGTGAGACTGTGCTACATCTTGTGGTCGGCAGTAGCAGCTGTGCTGCCACAGGGGGGCGCCATCTTGGAGCCACGGTGCCACGGTCTCATGGTCTCACAGACAAGGGCCGGTGGCTGGCCCCAGACTCCCGGGGGAGGACGGATGGCCCCAGGCGGCCTTTTATTTCGGGGTCAGATTTGAATGTAAAACCGAAAAGTTCTAAATTTATGAAAGGCTTTCTTTCGGGGCTGGAGCACGCAATAGATTTTCTATCCTTCTCAATTCTCTCTTAAAATTTAATGCTGCCATAAAAATGATGGATAACAAATTATTCCAGGAAAAATGATACTGAAAGACTCTCCTAACTGTTGAAGCAGAAGTATAGACTTGGCGAGGAGTTATGTGTGACCCAGAAAACCCACAAGGAAATGGGAAATTGTGTAGTCTGTGGAAGCCACGTCCACGTAGCGTTTGTTCCAGGCTGGAGAAAGCAGTGGTTTTACTCAGGATATTGAAGTCCTGAGTCTGTTCTGTGCTGTCGGCATTTTTATTAACGTGATAGCACCCTGCCGTTCGGGAATTCATCGTGCAGCTCTCCCTGCCAGGACCCTGCGGGGACCCTGCCAAGGCCGTGCGAGACCCAAGCCCGTGCCCCTTGTTCACGCGTGTCTCGGCTGCCTCAGGGTTCTTTCCACAGGGCTCCCTCTGCCAGCATGGGCTGGGGCAGGTGCGGCTGTGGGTCCAGGACGCCCCATCAGACACTGTGGTGGTCCCAGCAAGGTGGCCTGGCAGCCAGATGCCAGGCCGGCAACAGGGAGGAAGCTGCTCTGCTCATGTAACAAATCAGCCACAGACGCACGAGTGCCACGTGAGCCGCCTCCTGTTACTGCGGGCGGACAGCTGTTCTGCACACAGGGGGCCTGGAACACGCTGTGCCGCGGTCGTTTGGTACAAAACTTAGAACTGGAAGACTCTGAAGTGTGCTGTTTGGTCCAGAGCAGTGGAGCTGAGCTCGGCGGTGCTCCCGTCCTGTCCCGTCCTGTCCCGTCCTGGGCCCGGCAGCTCAGTGACGCCGCCTGCGGGCCCCTCAGGCGTCACCACATCTGTTAGGGGGACTCCGGTGAAAGTTTGGCCACCTTGGAGGTTTCTGGTTGGGGATGTCTCCATGACCTCTCTGGAGGCCGGGAAGGAGGTTCTCTGTTAATTCTGAGTCTTAGCCCTGCCCAGGCAACTCTGAAACTGTTTTCTCTGGAGAGCAGTGGGCTTATCAGGAAAACATGTCTGTGTCCTCATTCCTAAGCTACATCCGCTCAAGTGAATAATTTACGTTTCTGTTGTAGGTTTGGAAAAACAGAGGCATGGATTTATTGAAGACCCTGTCTGTCCTTGTGTGTTGGCTCCTGCAGGGCGCCTTTGGGTAGCAGCTGCTCGGGGGCCTGTGAGCAGTGCTGGGACAGACGCTGCCGCCCGGGAGTCGTCCCACCTCCGCTGCCCGTGGGTTAAGGCCTGGCTGTTAGGGCCCCTACTCCTGCCCTACTCTTCATATTCTTGAGAGCGTCTACTCCGGGCCAGGCCCAGGCCTCCAGGATGAACCAGGCTGAACGAAAGGTGCAGTGCAGAGCCCAGGTGCTCCGCCCGGGCTTCAGGGGACGGGGCGGCTTCCTGGGTGGAAGGGGGAGGCCTGCAGTGAGCTGAGCTTTAAGGGGGGCGTATCCCGGCACCCCCAGGACCCCAGTGTTCACGGAGGACCAGGAACACGCGAGCGCTTGCGAGAGAGCAGAGCGGCCTCCGCGGCCTAGGTGAGGGAGGTGGCGAGCGGGCGTGGGCGGGTGCTTCTCATGACTGACACACAGAATATACAAGGACACAGATGTTTTAAATTTCATAGATGGAAAGGCGTGTGATAGAGGAAACTTAATTGAAGAAAGTAGCAGCACCTATGCTGGTGTCGGACAAAGTGGATTTCAAGACAAAATGTATTAACGCGTTGAGAAGGCTGTACATAACAGTAGGAGTGAGTCAGGCGGGGGATGTAACAGCTCTGAACCTACATGCACCCAAGAAACTTAGCCTTATACTACAGTAAGCAAATTTGCCAGTTACAAAGATAGATGGACAGATCCGTAATCATAACGGGAGATTTGCACTTACCTTTCCCGTTAATTGATCTGTCAGGCTGACGGGCAGCCGCAGTAACAAATGGGAAGGTGGAGGATTAGAGTACTGGGCGTGCAGCCGTGGGTGAGTTGAGTGGTTGCAGAGAGAGCCCTGCGCCTGGCCGTACACACTGACATGCGGCCTTTGTACACGTCGACCACGTGTGAGGCCACAAAGCAAGTGGCAGCAAATCCCAGCAAATTGGGGCCGGCATATATATATATATATTTTGATCGTGCTGTGTTTAAAGTAGAAGCCAGCAGTGCAAAGAGAACAGCGCCAGGTCCCCCTGCATTTGGAGGTTTAAAAGCAGGCCTGAAATCACGGAGCGGCTTCCTCAAAGGCGAGGGAAGGGGTGTGTGCTGCGGGCGGGGGCGGGGGCGGGGGCAGGGGCTGGCTCGCTCTCTGCATGTCCCGTGTAGTCTCCTCCCCTTCCCTTCATTCCCCGCCCCTATCTGGTTTGCCTGGCTGTGACCCAGGTGGAGGGGAGGGGGACCAAACCAAAGAGGTTGCCCAGGACGGAGGGACGCCTCCCCTGCCAGGATGGAGAGCAGAGGTCGTTGTCCGTGGCCCTCTGCGGTCAAGGGCAGGCGTGTCAGGGCTCTGCCTTCCTGGATGGGCTCCCTGCAGTCCAGGAGGGCAGCTCGGGTTCCGCCGTCATGGCAGCATCCTCGCTGGCAGCAAAGTGGAGGTGGCGGAGCAGGGTACACTTGAGCTTGCATCTCATTGGCTAGAACTCCGTCACATGACCACCTGGGGCAGGTGACCTCCTACTTAGTCCTGGTGCCCTTGGCCCAGCTGCACGCTCATCAGAGAGGAAGGGGAGAGCGTGTGTTTGGGTGGGAGTCCAGCAGAGTCCCCACTGGCCAGCCTGCAGCCTGGTCGCACACTCACACTGGTTGTGTCTTCTGCTCGGACGACCCCTCCTTCCTCCTGTGGTGAGCGTGGACGTTTGCCGGGGACTCGGCCTGCTCCAGGCGCGGCTGTGGACACGGGCCCTCGGTGGTGAAGGTGTGCAGGCAGTGCTCCCCTTGTCCCCCGATCCCAGGCTGTGGACACGGGCCCTCGGTGGTGGCGGTGTGCAGGGCAGTGCTCCCCTTGTCCCCCGATCCCAGGCTGTGGACACGGGCCCTCGGTGGTGGCGGTGTGCAGGCAGTGCTCCCCTTGTCCCCCGATCCCAGGCTGTGGACACGGGCCCTCGGTGGTGGGGGTGTGCAGGCAGTGCCCCCCTTGTCCCCCGACCCCAGGCTGTGGACACGGGCTCTCGGTGGTGGAGGTGTGCAGGCAGTGTTCCCCTTGTCCCCCGATCCCAGACTGTGGACACGGGCCCTCGGTGGTGAAGGTGTGCAGGGCAGTGCTCCCCTTGTCCCCCGATCCCAGGCTGTGGACACGGGCCCTCGGTGGTGGAGGTGTGCAGGGCAGTGCTCCCCTTGTCCCCCGATCCCAGGCTGTGGACACGGGCCCTCGGTGGTGGAGGTGTGCAGGGCAGTGCTCCCCTTGTCCCCCGATCCCAGGCTGCTGTGGCTCTGGAGTTATCCGGAGGCCTGGCCTGGCCGCACACCTGCTGCCTCCCTGTCGGGGTGGCTCCCGATGGCGTCTCCCCTGCTGAGGGGTCCGAGGGTCTGCCCCGGCTCTAGCTCCACTCAGTCACTGGTTGGACACGCTGCCCTTGCCGTGTGTCCAGCTGCGGAGTGTGGGGCCCTGGCACGGGGAGCCGGCCCTGCGAGACCTGGCAGCGGGGCGTTGACACCTTTGCAGGTCTGCTACGGCTCCCTGGGGAGGCCTTGGGGCTTCTCTTCCTGGAGGCAGGGCGGTGATGCCCGCGGCTGTGGTTGGGACGGAGCGGGAGAAGCTGCCCGAAGCTGGCGCACAGCTGTGTCGTGGTCTCCGCGGTTCCTGCCCTGCCGCAGCCTCTTGTACTTAGCCCTTGTGACAGGCCTGGGGTTGCTTGTTCTGACCCTCCGGGGCGTTACTCCCCACATTCTGTGCCTACGCTCAGCAGGGGGCCGTGGCGGGGCCGTGGCAAGAAGCCTGCTGTCGCGTCTGGTTCTGCAGGCCCTGCCTTTGGCAGGTGTATCACCTCTCCTCGCATCTCCCGGGAAGGACAGGATGCGTTTCCATCTGTGATGCAAGATTTCCGCTTTTAAAATCAGGACGGGAAAAGGGTGAGAATCGCAAGTGTGTTCGCTGGTGCAGCCTCCCTGGGGCACCGTGCTGATGGTGAGCTTCCTCCTCAGGGCGCAGCCTCGTCCACCGTTAGCCGGCTCTAGCTGGGACGCGTATCTCCCACGTGGCACGAGGCCCCGTGGAGCTTTTTTTTTTTAATTATTTTTTAAAGATTTATTTTATTTATTTGAAAGAGTTACAGAGAGAGGTAGGATCAGAGAAAGAGAGAATGTTCCATTCGCTGGTTCATTCCCCAAATGGCCGCAACGGCCCGAGGTGAGCTGACCTGAAACCAGGAGCCAGGAGCTTCCGGGTCTCCCACATCGACGCAGGGGCCCAAGCACTTGGACCATCCTCCACTGCTTTCTCAGGTCGTGGCAGAGAGCTGGATCGGGAGTGGAGCGGCCGGGACTCTAAGTGGCGCACATGTGGGGTGCCGGCACTGCAGGCTGGGGCTTTAACCCGCTGAGCCACAGTGTTGGCCCTGGAGCTTTTCTCTGGAGCTGCTGGTGAGTGACTGAGTGTCAGTGAGCACGCGGACGGCGGTCCCATCAGGTGGTCGACTCGCAGCCAGCGTGGGCTCAGCCGTGGTGTGCAAACCACTGTGTGTGGAAACCGAGGGGCAGTGCTGTACATCCTCGGGACTTGTTGTTATTGTGAAGGGGGCCGTTGAGAGCATGGCACAGCCATTTCAATAAGGAAACACAGACGTTTCACTCCCGGAAGATTGGCGAGTGTGAGCCAGCTTTTTTTTTTTTTTGGACAAAATACCTGAAACCAGCTACTTATGGAAGAAAAAGAGAGGTTCATTCAGCTCATAGTTTTGGAGGCTGGAAGTCCAAAGGGCATGATGGCCCCGTGACAGAGGTGAGCCAGCACCGGGGCGGAGCCTGACCCTGGGCGTGGGAGCTCACACAGCTGCCCTGGCTTGGTGAGAGGCGCGAGCAGGCGCGCCGTCGCGGTGACTCTGGGGAAGCTCTCCTGGGTGTTCAGCGCCGCAGCTTCGGGTAGCTTCCTCACTTTTGTGGTCGTGGCTCCCGCGGGTGAGACGGAGAGTAGCCGACAGCAGGCAGGCACAGCTGAATGGGGCCGTTCATCCGGCCGGGCGCGTGGGCAGCTCTTCAGATGCGTCTGGGGGAGTGTGCCCAGCCTGGTCAGACTGCAGCTTGTCTGGGTGTGGGGTTCCCCCGGTCCCCTGCTCGGACAAGGGGCTTCGTGGGTGTGAACTTCCTCCAAAGGTTCGTTACCCTGTGTCACCAGGCCGGGTGGTCCTCCTGGCTCAGGGCTGGGAGGATTGTCCTGGGTGTTTCCCAGGAGGGGAAGGCTGGGCCCACCTACAAGGTGACTGGGGCACAGGAAGGACTTTGCCGTGTGAGATGCTGGGCTGCTTCCAAGACACGCTTTGAAGGCGGCCCCATTCCTTCCTGCAGGAACTCTGTCTTTTCCCTTCAGCCCCGGTCACGCACGTAGGCTCGTGTCTGCCTTCCTCCCTAACAAGAACACTCTTTCGAAGCAGATGTGGTCTTCCTGGCTCTGCAGAGTCACACGTCCCAGAAACCTTGTCTGAGCCGTGCTCTCGACCCGTCCAGTCTTTCTCCTGGAGCGCCGCACCTCCTGGTAGCCACTGCTTTGGCTGTGCTTGGTCTTCAGGACGCTCCTTCTGAAGTACAGGTGCTTGTCCTCTGCCGTCTTCTCCCGGTGCAGCCGTGTCTGTCACGGTTCTTCCCAGAAATGCTTCAGTCTCGAGCTCACTGGTTGGAAATTCTCATTGACAGCTCTGCTCCTGGAATGGGCATTGTGGAGCACTGGGTTAAGCCGTGGCCTGAGATGCTGGCACCCCAGGTGGGCCCTTGGTTCAAGTCCCGGCTGCCCCACTTCTGAGCCGTCTCCCTGCTAGTGCACCTGGGAAAGCAGTGAAGATGGCCCGCGTGCTAGGGCCTCTGCCACCCACGTGGGAGACCTGGGAGGAGCTCCTGGCTCCTGGCTCCTGGCTTCAGCTGGCCCAGCCCCGGTCATCTTGGTCATCTGGGGAGTGAACCAGTGGGTTGAAGATCTCTCTGTCTCTCCCTCTCTCTGTAACTCTGCCTTTCAGATAAATGATTTTTTTTTGAAGAAAGCTCTGGTGATGTGTGGCTGAGCTGGGTGCGACGCCGCCCATCTGGCCAGGAGTTCGCTGCACTTGCCTGTTTCAGGCAGAATTGTGTGAGCTGTTGAGAAGGCCGGGCTGTGGCCGTGGCTCCTGCTGTGGATCCACGATGGTCTCCGGCTGCAGCGTGAGCAGGCTGCATTTTTCCTCCCTCAGAGTTCGTATGGGTGGCCTGCCACTGTGGGCTTGATGTTCAACTTTGGCTTTTTCCTTAAAATAAGTGTCCCCTTGTAAACTGCTGATTGATTTGGGACCCTGTCCCTGTAAACTTCCTGTGAAGTCTCAGCAGTTTCTCTGTTTCCCCCTGTGCTTCCGCGTAAATTTGACGTTTTTGCTTCCGTTGCAGCAGAATTCACGTTGCTGTGCTGGCGGCTCTTTCCAGGCTGAGAGATTCCCTTCCTGCCGCCGCTGACTCGGTCCTGTGCAGACAGGCCGTGGCGAGCCGGTGCAGTCCACCTTGGCGCGGCGACATTTAGAAAGAAATCCGTGCGTGGTTGTTTCATAACGTGCATTTCGATGAAAACATTTTGAAGACCCCTCTTTGGTGTGTAGTAGTGACTAACATTTCCGTGACTAGAACCAGAGGGATCCCGGAGCGGCCTCTGTGTGTGTTTCCCGGCTGGTCACCCTCCTGGCCGCGTCGAGGTGTATCTGCCTCCTCCGGGCATGGTGACCTCGAGTGCTGAGCCTGGGAGTTCTTCACAGGCGGCGCACCTGCCTGCCAGCTCTGCAGGTGCCAGCTCTGCAGATAAAGATCATCTGGCCTGCAAGATGGCTGCGTGGCCCAGTCTCCTTGGGAAAAAGCGGGTCAATTATTCTAAATAGTTTTTTTTCACAGTAGGGAGCCTCAGTGGGCTGTAGGGTTTGGAAGACCTCTCGGAAGCACACAGGAAGGCGTGAAGTGTCTGCGGAGTCCAGCCTCCTGTCCTCGTGAGGGCGCCTCACGTCCCTGTGTTCAGGAGGTGCCGAGCTGGCTCTGTACCTCGCTGCCCCGCTCCCTGGTGACGTCTCATCCTAAATCCTGAAACCAAGGGGACGCAAAGCCCAGGTCTGTGGGAGTGCGGGTGTACTGGGGGACATCCCTGTGGACTTAGCAGATAGGAAGGGCAGAGCAGTGGCCAAGGATCTGAACGACACGTCCTCACATACCCGGCCTGCGGAGATGGGAGGACACTGGAGTTTACATAGAAGAGGTCAGACCGCTTCCATGTCAGCACATGTGGAGGGCACCCTGCTGTGAAGGGACACATACGTGTGTGTGGATGGGCGCGCAGTGCAAGCCAACCAGCTGTCACATAAGCAGTCAGTCGCGGGTAAGTGACTTGGTAAACAGCTGGCTGTGAGGTCGGAGGTGGTTGGGTGAGCACGGTGGTCGGAGGCCCCGATTTGAGTCTTGTGAGGGTCATTTGTGAGTTCCTGACGGGGCCTTGCCTGAGTGCAGGGCCCATGGGCTGCTTTGTGTTGTTTCTTAGGACTGCGTGTGAATCTACAACGACCTCGAAATGACTCGTTTTCCCTGCATGGTGGTGGTGTGTACGCGATGGTGTTTGTGCGCTGGTCATGCCAGAAAGGAGGGCGGTCACCTGCAGCGACTCTGCTGACGCAGCAGCAGGGCGGGGAAGGAGGTGGCCGGCAGCCGTGAGGTCAGGCAGTGCTGCGCAGGTGGAGAGCAGGGGCCCGTCAGGGTGAACGCAGGGGAGTGTGTCGTGCCGTCTGGCAGGTAACAGGCGCTCTTACCTGGTGGTCCAGGAACCCTGCGCAGGGTGAATGGGGATGTGTGAAATGCAGAAGGGCAGCGCTGTTTGTAACTCGCTGAAGACCAGCGACATCGCAGATAGGCAACAGCCTGGAGCCGTGTGCCTCAGCTGTGGACCCCTCGTTGGAGTCCTGCCAGGGTGCGCGCGTCTCGCTGCGAGCTGCTGTGTCCCGGGGAAGCAGGCGCAGGGCAGGGGTGTGATCGGCTCGGCTCACTGTTGACTGGGTGCCCGAGCGGGGCACCCGCACTCCTGCCGCTTACGTTCCTGACTGAGCAGGAGCCATCGAAGGGACAAGCCAGAACCACTGGAGAAGGGTGCAGTCTCGGGGAGGGCACAGGTGAAGCTGGCTCTGTTTGCTTTTCAAGGCTGATTTCTCTGGAAGGCCCAGTGACAGGGAGAGACACAGACGGATGGCTCATTCCCCAGGTGGCTGTAACGGGCAGGGAGCCTGGAACCTCATCCCGGTCTCCCACGTGGGTGCAGGGCCCAAGCTCTTGGGCCATCCTCTGCTGCTTTCCCACACGCCTGGCCGGCAGCTGAACTGCAAGTGGAACAGCCAGGCTGTGAATCGGCGCCGTGCGGGAGGCTGGCATCGCAGGAAGTGGCTTACCTGCTGAGACTACGTGCCGGCCTTACGGGTTTTCAGTTTGGAATCATGTATTGCTTTATACAGCTATAAAACCAAATAAAAATAAGAAAGCTATCCTTCAAAACCACGGATAAAATTAAATAAAAAAGGAACCCATACTATATATCAAGTGGGTGCTTTAATCAAATGAAGAAAAATTGCTTCCAATAGACTTTCAAGTGGTTTGATGTAAAGCCCTAGCAGGATTTGTTAGCACAGAAAGAATTGCAAAAAAAATTTTAAAGCACTGCTCAGTCATCAGATTGTTAATAATAGCATTAGTGCTATTTTGAAACTTATTTACATGCATATTTACTGAAATATATATTTATATACGTAAATATTGGAATAAAGCAAATAAGTAATTATGATAATATTATAGAAAGTCAGATTTTTTTAACAGAAGAAAATCAAGCATAAAATCAAAGAAGAAATTTTAAAACCCTATAATCTTAAATATACATAGAGACTCAGTGTGAATCGCAGTGCGCTGCTCCCTTTAGAAAAGCAAACTCCTGCTCTTGGCCCTCTCTGCTGGGAATGCCTGGACCCGGGACCCCACTGAGAATGGCCCCGCCCCACACCGTTTCCACAGAGGGAACCAGGGCTCCCCGAGGAGGAGGAGGCGATTCCAGAACGGCTCGGGGTGCCCCGTGTAGAAGGCAAGGAGCC
This sequence comes from Oryctolagus cuniculus, assembly GCF_964237555.1. Classification (NCBI taxonomy): domain Eukaryota; kingdom Metazoa; phylum Chordata; class Mammalia; order Lagomorpha; family Leporidae; genus Oryctolagus; species Oryctolagus cuniculus. Next base: position 121,490,459 of record NC_091442.1, read on the forward strand.
TCTCCCAGCCACAGGGTCAGGTGGGAGCCCGCGTTCCAGGGCTCCTGCCCAGCGGGACGGCGAGCGCCAGGAGGAGTTAGCATGGCAGCTAACAGAGCGTCTCCTGCTGTCTGCGAATTGGTAGTGACTTTTAAACAGAGCGCTTCCAGCGCGAAACCCGTCCTCGTTCACCCTTGAAGGCTGCTTGGGAACCCAGAGGTCAGTGCGAGTGGACACTGAAGCCGCGTTCCGCTCGTCTGGCCCGTGTGGGGGGCAGTGCCGCCCCCTCCTCAGAAAAGCAGGTGCACAGACGGGCAGGGGAGGCGTCGCATGTGCCCTGAGGGAGCAGCGGGTGCAGGCGGTGCTCACCCCCGGCGGCGCCAGGCCATTCGAGGGAGCTTGAAGGGGAGCTCATGACGGACGGTTCAGCCTGGCAGCTGGACCCGCTGCCCGGGAGCCACAGCCAGCCTGCCCCCGCGGCGGCTGCAGAGGGAGGACACAGTGCCTGCAGCGGGTTTTCCTCGCACACAGCCCCCGACGTGAGTCAGCCTGAGACCTGGGTCCAGCTCAGAAGTTCCAGGAAAGGGGAGACAGGTGCACTGGCTTCCGGACTGAAGCCAGCCAAAGCCCAGGGGCGGCCTCCTGGGCAGGAAGTCTGGAAGGAGGGGAGGGACCTGCCCGGCAGGCAGCACGCGCCCTTGCTGTGGCGCTCAGAGAGCAGAGCGCAGGCGAGGAAGCGCGTGGGGAGCCGCGTGGGCTGCGTCGGGGATTCCCGTTCACTCCACAGCGTGGCCGTGGCGTCGCGCCGTGCGTGCTGCTGAGTCACCCGTGTGTGTTTGCTGTGGAAGAGCAGCGCGGTGGGCGCGGGGCTGCTCAGAGCAGGCCAGGTTGGCCACACCCATGCCCCGGGGTCCTGACGGAGGGCCGAGGGCTGCAGGTTTTACTCTAGGCTCGCTGCTTTTGAAAAGTCTTGTCTGAAAGTGTTGTTTTTTGTTTGTTTGCTTTTGTAAATCACACTGCACTCAAAGCAACACGCACACTATGTGCAATTTAAAGATTTTATTTATTTATTTGAAAGAGTGACAGAGGAAAAGAGGCCTTCATCTGTGGCTCCACTCTGCACATGGCTGCAATGGCGGGGGCTGGGCCAGGCCGAAGCCGGGAGCCGGGAGCCCCATCCGAGCTCTCCCACGGGTGGTGGTAGGCATCTTCCATTGCTTTCCCAGGTGCATTACCGGAGAGCTGGATCTGAGTAGCTTAGCCAGGACTCAAAGTGGCAGTCACGTGGGATGTCTGCGTCGGAGGCCGCCGTTTTACCAGCTGTGCCACAGCGCTGGCCTCACACACACACTTTGCAAAGACTCGGTGCTGGCAGGGGCCTTGGCACCGAGGGTCGTCACAGTGGTCGTGGGGTGGGGACCGAGGTGACGAGTGGGCGGCTCGTGTTGAAGTTCCCTTCTGTGTCTCTCTGCGCTGCAGTGCCTGTATAATTTTCCCTGTGCTAGCTTTTAAGAAATTCTCACTGTTTTCTGCTAAATCTGAGAATTCCCTGGAGAATGTCTATTAGGTGAATGTGGATTCTTTTTGTTCAAATTGGTTTTGGAGCAGGGAAAGTGCTGTGCACAGCCTAATTGACCAGGGGACAGAAAGGTGCTCGGGGCTGGTGGTCCGAGGCCCCCTTAGGGCTCAGCCGTCGAGGTCAGAATAGCTCAGCGTGAAGCTGTGCAGTGATCCTGGACTCTCATCCGTCCCAGCCTCGCTCTTCACATCCCCACCGTGCGTGTGCAGAAGCAGGACCCGGGCCTGGGGAGGAGGGAGGGCCTTGTTTCCAGAAGCCACCACAGCGCAGTCAGTGGCTCTTCAGTGTGGGAGTGGGCTCGAGCTTGTTGCAAAGGACCGTTGTTGTTCTGTGCTAAGAAAGGATGATGGCTCTTGACCCATCTGTCCCCCTGACGTGTGCGGCCCCTCCCCCGAGTGCCAAGGCCTGAGCTGGGCAGGAAACACACACAGCCCGCGAGGCCAACCCCGCCCCAGGGAGCTGTCAGTCAGAAAGGCAGAGGGGACACTGCAGGGCGGGGCTGTGACACTTGTGCCTGTTTCCAGCACTGCCGCCCCCGGGGTGTTCTGGTGGCTGAGAGCTGTTGGAGAGCCGGTCAGTGATGCTGGGACCTAGCAGGTGGGCCGCAGCGAGTGCGCTCATGGCCTTTTCTGGGAGGTGAGCAGCTCTGCCCTCTCTCCAGGTGAACCCAGGGCTGCAGACATTTGTGGGATCTCAGGACGCTGTGTCCCCCCGGTCCAGGTGAACCCAGGGCTGCAGGCGTTCGTGGGGTCTCAGGACGCTGTGTCCCCCTGGTCCAGGTGAACCCAGGGCTGTAGATGGAGGTGGGGTCTCAGGACGCTGTGTCCCCCCAGTCCAGGTGAACCCAGGGCTGCAGACGGAGGTGGGGTCTCAGGACGCTGTGTCCCCCGGTCCAGGTGAACCCAGGGCTGCAGACGGAGGTGGGGTCTCAGGACGCTGTGTCCCCCCGGTCCAGGTGAACCCAGGGCTGCAGACGGAGGTGGGGTCTCAGGACGCTGTGTCCCCCCGGTCCAGGTGAACCCAGGGCTGTAGATGGAGGTGTGGTCTCAGGACGCTGTGTCCCCCCGGTCCAGGTGAACCCAGGGCTGCAGATGGAGGTGGGGTCTCAGGACGCTGTGTCCCCCCAGTCCAGGTGAACCCAGGGCTGCAGACGGAGGTGGGGTCACAGGATGCTGTGTCCCCCCGGTCCAGGTGAACCCAGGGCTGCAGACGGAGGTGGGGTCTCAGGACGCTGTGTCCCCCCGGTCCAGGTGAACCCAGGGCTGCAGACGGAGGTGGGGTCTCAGGACGCTGTGTCCCCCCGGTCCAGGTGAACCCAGGGCTGCAGACGGAGGTGGGGTCTCAGGACGCTGTGTCCCCCTGGTCCAGGTGAACCCAGGGCTGCAGACGGAGGTGGGGTCTCAGGACGCTGTGTCCCCCCAGTCCAGGTGAACCCAGGGCTGCAGACGGAGGTGGGGTCTCAGGACGCTGTGTCCCCCGGTCCAGGTGAACCCAGGGCTGCAGACGGAGGTGGGGTCTCAGGACGCTGTGTCCCCCCGGTCCAGGTGAACCCAGGGCTGCAGACGGAGGTGGGGTCTCAGGACGCTGTGTCCCCCCGGTCCAGGTGAACCCAGGGCTGTAGATGGAGGTGTGGTCTCAGGACGCTGTGTCCCCCCGGTCCAGGTGAACCCAGGGCTGCAGATGGAGGTGGGGTCTCAGGACGCTGTGTCCCCCCAGTCCAGGTGAACCCAGGGCTGCAGACGGAGGTGGGGTCACAGGATGCTGTGTCCCCCCGGTCCAGGTGAACCCAGGGCTGCAGACGGAGGTGGGGTCTCAGGACGCTGTGTCCCCCCGGTCCAGGTGAACCCAGGGCTGCAGACGGAGGTGGGGTCTCAGGACGCTGTGTCCCCCCGGTCCAGGTGAACCCAGGGCTGCAGACGGAGGTGGGGTCTCAGGACGCTGTGTCCCCCTGGTCCAGGTGAACCCAGGGCTGCAGACGGAGGTGGGGTCTCAGGACGCTGTGTCCCCCCAGTCCAGGTGAACCCAGGGCTGCAGGCGTTCGTGGGGTCTCAGGACGCTGTGTCCCCCTGGTCCAGGTGAACCCAGGGCTGTAGATGGAGGTGCGGTCGGTCACAGGATGCTGTGTCCCCCCCTCTCAGCGCCCCCTTGTGTGTTCCCTGCAGGAAGCTCCTTTGCAGCTGACCGTGCCAGTGAGGGAGGTGGGTGCCAGGTGAGCTGAGGGAGACTGGTACGCAGGGGCGTCCTCCTGGGAGTGGGCTCACTGAGGCTCACTCAGTGGTGGCCCGTGAGTGTCCACAGAGCAGTGCCTTGGAGCGCACACCTGGGCCCCGGATGTGCTGAGTCCTGCTCTTTGTCCACGGGGAGGGAGCTGCGTCCCCAGAACCCAGGCTGTGTCACAGTTTGCAGATTGGCACACAGTGGACACGTCACCGCGCCGTGGACTTCCCCTTCTCTCAGCCCCCATCTTGTGCTCTGCGCTCAGTGCACTTTGTCCTGGAAAGTCGGTGGTGGTGGTGCCTGCTGATGGGCAGTCGGGTTCCTAGGCGGGGCCTAGCCTCTGGCAGGGGCTGTGGCGCAGGCCAGAGAGGATGGATAGGGTGTCTGTGTTTAAGCCTCGTGCTGGGAGATGGAGGGCGGAGTGCTGACCCTTAGGAATGCTTGTGGGAGGCGTGTGCCCAGAGCAGTGTCCTGGTGTATTTGGGATTTCAGGCCCAGAACGCAGGAAGGGGGTGGTGTGCAGGGAGCAGAGGCTGTGCAGAGTGAGAGGCACGACTCCGGATCTTAGAGCATGGGATGCTGGGGGGAGGTGGACGTGTGGGCTTCCAGGCCAGGGGCCAGGGAGGGGTCTCAGGAGAGCGTGGTGGAGATCCAGGGGAGCAGCTGGCTGGAGGGCGCCCGGCAGGCACAGGGGCCGGAGGTGGGGCCTCCAGGGGTTTTGCACGTCACAGGCTGCAGCCGCCAGAGGCCAGCCTGTGGACACGCACATGTGCCGGCCTCCGCTCACACAGGTGCCCGTGCTTGCGGGACACGGGCAGACGTGAGCTGCAGCCCCGCGCTGGCTCTCTGACCCGCTGCTCTTGGGCCCAGTTTGATGTGCAGAGAGAATTGAGGCTTTGAGTGGCTGGCTGGCATGATGTCATTTCTCGCTTCAAAGAAGAAATAATCAGGGCCCACAGCAGGATCCTTTTCCTTTGAATTTGCCACAGATGTCCTTGACAGAATTAGAAAGGCAGAGAGCCTCCGTCAGTTTGGACAGGGCAGCAAAAGTACTTCCACGCGGCGCTCACAGGCCAGACGGTGATGCAGCGTCTTTGAAAACCGCCCAGTCATGAGACGTGCACTGCTGTGGTCTGGGAGGCGGGAGGGGAGCGTCAGGAGGGCAGCGGAGGTTAGCACAGGAAGTTAATCCTGCTCAGAACCCCGCGGCCGGGGCTGGCCCCAGCCTCTCAGAGCTTGTATAATTCATGGAGTCTTTGACCGAGCAGCCTTGAAGGGAGCCTTTGTTGTATCCATGGAGGAGACAGGCGGCTGTGGCCGCGCGGGCCTGCGGTGTGAGCCCCTCTCGCTGAGTCTCGGCCGTGTCGGGCGCCCCGCAGTCCTGTGCCGGGTCACACGTGGTCTCCTTGAGCGCTGGCGCTCCAGGATCTAATTCCGGGTCATGGCTGGCGTTTGCTTCTTGCTGGGGCCCACTTTTGCCCAGAAAGGACACATGCTCCCTGCAGGCAGACACAGAGGTGGCTGACAGCAAGGTTACAGTGACGCCAGGCCAGCGTGGCTGCCGCACCCGTGAGCCATGGGAAGCTACAGGTCTTCAGGGCCTGTTGATGGCTTATTAATTAATTGGCTATGAAAACCAACCCTTTGGCATTGAAAGGGGCCTACGAACACAGCTCTGGAAAATACCTTTCAACTTTAAAGACGCACCGAGATCTGGGTGGCTGTGGGCTGTGACGGTTTGTTCACGTGTCACTTTCGTGGGCCACCAGGCCCAGCTGTGTGGTCGCACCTTACCTGCGTGTTTCTGGATGAGATTGACATTTAAGCTGGAGACTTTGTATAGAGCAGGTATCCCTCCATGGTGTATGGGAGCCTCATCCAGCCGGTTGAAGGCCTTGGTAGGCCAGACTGACCCCCGAGCAAGGAGTTCTGCCAGCAGGCGGCCTGACGCACAATTGGCGTCCAACTGCGTCCTCACCTGCACCGTCGCACGCGCCAGGTGCATAAACCAGCCGACAGATCCGCCAGTGGTTCTCTGCCTCTATCTCTCTCTCTCTCTCACACACACACACACACATACACACTCACACACTCACACACACACACACACACTCACACACTGCTCCCTATTGGTTCTGTTTCTCTGGAGAACCCTGACTCTCAACCAAAGAATGAATATCCATTAGGAATTTTTTTAAAATTATTTTTGGGGCTGGCGTTGTGGCACGCAGTGGGTTAACCGACGCAAGGTTTGAATTCCGGCTGTTCCACTTCTGATCCAGCTCCCCGCTGCCGTGCCTGGGAAAGCAGAGGAACATGGCCCGAGTGCTGCGTCACCTCTGTGGAGAGACATAGATGGAGCTCCAGGCTGCTGGCCTTGGCCCGTCGCGGCCATTTAGGGAGTGAACCGGCAGGTGGAAGACCAATCTCTGTCTCTCTATAATTCTGCCTTCCAAATAAATAAATAAAAAATCTTTAAAAATTATTTCTGTGTATCTTGTTATTTCATGGTTTCTTCTTTGCTGCTGGACTTTGAAAGACTTATTTCTGTTAGGAAGATTGGTACGGGGGCAGCAGCCGGATTCCCAGGCCCGCAGAGCAGGCCTTGGGTGGAAGGTCCCTTCCTCCGAGCAGCCCTCCCAGGGCCGTGGAGGTGACATCCACTGTGTGACTCTCTGCCTCTGGCTGACTGTGACCTTTGTCATTTACCCAGCCGGAATGTTCTCAGCCACATGCCAGTAAGTATCTGGCAGAAGATAATGTAGATCGGCGTAGAGATAATAGATCAGGCGCCCAGCCAGCTGGGTGAGCAACAGGCTCATCGGTGCCTTGGGTTTGGCTGCAAAATGAGATGTGATTTACAGCTCTCGCTTCCAGCCCGTGCTCCCAAACAGGGGTGTGGTGTGAATGCTAACGTGGCCGCGCTCTGCGTTACCGGTAGGTAATTGTGTAATGCGATGGCCTGTGATGAATATTTCAGAGGAAATCATAGCGAGGATTTTGCTTGCACAGCTGAAGTTGGTGCTCTTGAGTCCGGGCAACGCGTGGGAAGCAATTCCTGGCGTTTGAACGGCCCCAGAAATAATCTCCATAAAGACGTGTCTGTGGGAAAGTCTCTGGGTGCCAGAAGGCCGTGCGTTTTTCATTTGAGTTCCAGATACTGTAAGGAAAGGTAATGATGTGATTAAAGGTGAAGAATTGCCCCTTCGCACCACAGTGTCTGTGTTATAAAAAATAGGAGGAGAAGTGTTTCTTTGCCTCCTTTCCTGTATTTTAGAGAGCGCATGTCACACGTAAGTCATTTGCATGTGATCTGTAGTCATTTTGAATGTTCATTTTGTCGCTTTATGAGCAAAGCTAAACGTGCCGCAGAGCCTGGAAGGCCGATCTAAGGAAACCGCGACGTCGCGGGGCCTCGGGATTGGTCGTCTGCCCCCCAGTCCCTGAGGGGGAGGGGAAGAGCTCTTCACCGTTAAGAGGCCTCTCGAAGACCAAGGCCCTGGACACCGAGACATCGGGACAGCTCCTGGGGGAGCAAGCCGAGGGCAGCCGAGGGGAGAGCGTCTCAGGGAGGGGCCAGGACAGGGGTTGGGACTGCCCCGGCCTGTGCTCTTCCACCAGGGAGAGGGCGCCTGGCAGGGCTGCCCAGGTTCTCGGGGCAGGGACCCCAGGACAGGGCCTGCTCGGGCGCTGTCTGCCCCCCGCCCCGTCACGTGGGCCCTCCGGTGCCGGAGCCACAGAGACGGTGCCATGTCTGCTGAGGCTTAGGAAAGTCCACTTCCAAGCAGTCCTGGGTCTTCTTGTTTTTCTACACTATGAAAAATGTTGGGGGCCGGCGCCGTGGCTCACTTGGTTCATCTTCTGCCTGTGGTGCAAGCATCCCATATGAGCGCCGGGTTCTAGTCCCGGTTGCTCCTCTTCCAGGCCAGCTCTCTGCTGTGGCCCGGGAAGGCAGTGGAGGATGGCCCAAGTCCTTGGGCCCTGCACCCGCATGGGAGACCAGGAAGAAGCACCTGGCTCCTGGCTTCGGATCGGCGCAGCGCCAGCCATAGCGGCCATCTGGGGAGTGAACCAACAGAGGGAAGACCTCTCTCTCTGTCTCTCTGTCTATAACTCTACCTGTCAAATAAATAATAAAGTGCACACTTTGAAAAATTTTAAAAAAAATAAAAATGTTAAATATACAGAGACGCCTAGATAATCCTCCAGTGCAGAGATGGGGAGCTTCTCTCTGTCAAGGGCCGTCGTGTATTGATACCATCATGTGCAGGCCATACAAAATTACCAGCTTAGAAATTAGCCTGCTGTAGACTTACTGACTTTGTGTCTCGCCTGTGGTCACCTTGGCAGGGCCGGAACAAATGATCTCGCCCAGGGCTGGGCGTTCCCCACGCCTGACCTGGTGCATGCCTGGTGGTTTTGACCCAAGGTTGTCACTTAATTTTTTTTAAATTTTGCTTTAGTTTTTTTTTTTTAATATTTTATTTATTTGAGAGGAGAGCTACAGACAGAAGGAGAGACAGAGAGGGAGGTCTTCCACCCACTGGTTCACTCCCCAGATGGCCGATCTGGAGCCAGGAGCTGGGCCATTCTGGAGCTACGAGCTGCTTCTGCGTCTCCCGCACGGGTGGAGGGGCCCAAACACTCGGGCCGTCCTCCAGTGCTTCCCCAGGCCATGGGCAGAGAGCTGAATTGGAAAAGGAGGCGCTGAGACACGAACCCAGCACCCATATGGCATGCTGGCACTGTAGGCAGGGGCTTAGCCTGCTACGTCACAGCGCCGGCCCCTATTTATTGTTTAGAAATTAAATTTTACATAAGCCACTGAAGCCTCTTCCATTCCTGTAAGAAGTGAGTAGCTGGAAATGACCAGCTTCCGGTACACGTTTGCCGTGTAGGCATGATTCCACAAACGAGCGTCCTGTCGCGATAAGAAGTCTGCTAAGCTCTCCACCAGCAGTGTCCTACATGAACATCCTTCCGTAACACACACACACTTAGCGTTAGAGCTTTAATATCTATTCTTGCCATGAGTGCAGTGGTGTTTCGTTTGGGTGCGTTGTAGTCTTACACTACGTGAATGTGCTGCGGTTTGTCCATTCTGTCACCGTCGTTGGAGCTGTTTCCAGTTGTTCTTCAGTTACAAAGCATGCTCACCTTGACCTTGTGCGTTTCTGCTTCTGCCCCTGGGTAGGAGGTGCTCTGAGAGTGGGTGTCTGCGTGCTCCCCGCGGAACTGCAGGTTGGGATGGCCCCCGTGGAAAACAGTGCTAGACGCTGGCCGTGGAGTCAGTGTCTCAGAGAGACGTCTGCACCTGTTCCCAACAGCCAGGTGTGGAGTCAGCCTCTGTGTGCATGGATGATGAACAAGGAATGTTCTAAATGTGTGTTAGTTATGTATGGCAACACAGATCACACATGATGTGACACACACACGTGATGGCCACAGGTGTGGCAACACAACCACATGTGATGTTCTGACACACACACGTGATGGCCACAGGTGTGGCAACGCAGATCACATGTGATGTTCTGACACACACATGTGATGACCACAGGTGCATATGTATGTGTCAGTGTCACAAGAGAAGGGAATCCTGCTGTTGGCAGCCACAGGGATGGTGAGCCTGGAGATGGCGCCTGCGTGCCCTTCCCTGTGTGTGGACGTAGCACAGCGGAACTCACAGTGTGGAGTGGAAAGGAGGGCGCATGGTGGTCAGAAGGTTCCGAGATTCGGTGTGCGGAGTGAGTGCTGGCTGGGGGCGTGGCACGCGGTGGCGTGGTGGCCCTGGCCGGTGGTCTGTGCGGAGTTCTGGGCTTTGCGGAGGCACGGGTCCCGTGTTCAGCTCTGTCCCGCAGGGAGGGTGCCTGCGGTGGAAGAGTGTGTCCTTCAGCTCCAGTGTGGCGGTCGAAAGCTTGCGGTTAGAATTGTGCAACGCTTTGTGTAAAACAGACGTTATCAGTACATTCACAGTGTGAATTTCTCTTGGCTATTCCAGTCTGTGTGAGAATAACATTTCATGAAATCTGGAATTTAAAAATTCTCGTGGTAGTCAAGTCAGAGAAAAAACAGCTCTGTGACAGAATACACTGAAAATCCTGACACAGACAAGCGCTCGCGGCCGCCGCTTGTCTGGCCGAGGAGGCGTGGCCCCTGTTACCTGAGCCCACCCAGCTTGGGGGCTTGAGGGGGCTCCAGATGGTGAGGGCAGCAGCACTGGAGAACCGGGGTCGGGCTTGGCCTGGTGTGGGCGGGGACACAGGCCCCGAGGGGAGGGGCCCTGACAGGCAGGAAACTGACTGCAGCTGGAAGTGAGGCCCAGACTCACGGGCGGGGGCGGTGTCTGCTGTCCTGCCTGTCCTGCCCCGTGCGGCCTCAGAGCTGGGGGAGGCCCAGCCTTCGTGTCCGCAGTGCTGAGCCTGCGCCGCCTTCCACCCAGAGCTCACTCTTACAAATGGCGGGGTGCGGAATGATTGTTTCTGCGCTGGTGGGTAATTAGGGCATTAGCTAAATTAGCTCTGGGCTTCCTTAAGACAACACGCACGCCTGCCGCGATGTGCGCGGGAGAACCGCATCCGTCTTCCTTCCCCGAGTCTGCAGGGTGCTCGCAGGAGCGCCTGGGAACCAGGCCCCGTGTGGCCCCGGCAGCCTTAGCGGCGAGTAGTCAGCTGGCTTAATTAGCGACTGGGGCAGACTACTATTGAAATGATCTGAAGTAGAATTCTCCAAAGTATTCTCTGTTGTTGTATCAACCCAACCACACCCATCGCCTATCAGAATCCTGAAGAAAATACTCGCTGCGGAGCGGCGTGCGGGGAAGCCTGGGGCCAGGCCCCTCCCACTGTGGACGCGTGGACCCCGGCGGTGCTCACACTGGTGGGTGCGGGGCCCCCGCAGCCTGCTGCTGCTCCCGTCCCACCGGGACGCCTGCCGGTGCCCAGCCCGTGGGTGTCTTCCCCAGGCAGTGCCCAGGCGGCTTGGTCCTGGAGCAAAGGAGTTGCTTGGGTTCTGGACGCAGCAGGTTCAGGGGTTTCACCCGAGTGGTGGTTTGGTCTCCAGGGCTGTGGCTGTGGATCCGGATGGACGAGAGCAGGGACGAGCTCAGTGATGGGAGCCAGCGTGGAGGGGCCGCAGGGCAGCCGGGACGGTGCTGCTTGGTTGTGATGCCTCCTGGCCCTTCATGGGTGACTTGTAGTTGATGGGAGGAACAGGCGGCCTGGGACGCTGGCAGCTCCCGCCCCTGTGGGGAGCAACTCGGACTAGACTAAGTTGCTGGAATTAAGACTTATTCTATGCATCTGCTCTCCCACAATATGGCGCTGGGGAGGAGTAAACAACTTCTACGCAGCTGCCTCCAGTACAACCAATAAACAGCAGGACCTGCTCCTGATTGGAGGAGAGCAGCGTACTCGGCGTGTGGGTAGCAGAGTTGGGATTGGTGGAAGAGGACTATAAAGGAGGAGAGAGACAACATGCACCAGGAACATCTATCTGAAGGAACACCTGTGCAGCCCCCGAGAGAGCCGGCCGGCCGGCGGTGTGCCGCTCCCCCGCGGAAGTGGGGAAAGTGGCAGGGGGAACCGCCCCTCCACGGAGGTGGAAGGGACGGTAGCCAACCCGGGAAGGACCAGCAGCAAACCCGGGGAGGGCCGAGCAGACGAAAGAACAGCGCAGGGTCCTGTGTCGTTCCTCCACGAAGACGGGGAGCGACACACCCCGTCACCTTTGCTGCTTCAGGTGGGAGACCACCCGCGTTCTCCCTGTGCTTTCCAGAAATTGTGGGGGAGTCCTCAGTTGGGGGAAGTCCCACCCCCAGTCTGGAAAATTCTCCTCATGTGGTGGCCTTTTCCTGGTCTGGTCTCTGGATTTCTGTTGGGGAAGCAGGGCCAGGGTATAGCTCTGTGGTCTCCGGCCCAGTGTTGGGGAAGAGACTTTTTTAATTTGACAGAGTTAGACAGTGAGAGAGAGAGAGAGAAAGGTCTTCCCTCCATTGGTTCACCCCCCAAATGGCCACTACGGCCGTTGCTGCGCTGATCCAAAGCCAGGAGCCAGGTGCTTCTCCTGGTCTCCCGTGGGGTGCAGGGCCCAAGCACCTGGGCCATCCTCCACTGCCCTCCCGGGCCACAGCAGAGAGCTGGCCTGGAAGGGGAGCAGCCGGGACTAGAACCCGGCGCCCATATGGGATGCCGGCGCCGCAGGCGGAGGATTAACCTAGTGCACCATGGTGCCGCGGGAAAGAGGCTTTTTATACCCTGTTTCCTCCCTCTCCCCAAAGAAATCTCGGTGTGCATAGCGGGATGGGAGAGGATGGAAGCTGGCACAGGTGCCTTCCAGAACCTGCCCACCTGCTGGCCTGGCTCACCTGCCCTGAAGAGGCTGAGATGGAACCTGGTCACCACAGGAGCCAGCAGCCCCCGGGGGTCCTCAAAGTCCTAGCTGCCCCGAGTTCTCCTGCTCCCCAGGCCTGGTTTGAAAATGGCAGGTGGGCCTGGCTTTCACAGTCGAGGCGGCACTGATGGAATATGCCAGATGCCCAGGAGGACTGAGACCCCCTGCTAGGAGCTTGGCCTGGGCTGGCCTAGGGGTGTGGCCTGGAGGGTGTGGCCTGGGCTGGCCTAGGGGTGTGGCCTGGGCTGGCCTGGGGGTGTGACCTGGAGGGTGTGGCCTGGGCTGGCCTAGGGGGTGTGACCTGGAGGGTGTGGCCTGGGCTGGACTGGGGGTGTGACCTGGAGGGTGTGGCCTGGGCTGGCCTAAGGGGGTGTGGCCTGAAGGGTGTGGCCTGGGCTGGCCTGGAGGATGTGGCCTGGAGGGTGTGGCCTGGGCTGGCCTGGGGGTGTGGCCTGGAGGGTGTGGCCTGGGCTGGCCTGGGGGTGTGGCCTGGAGGTTGTGGCCTGGGCTGGCCTGGGGGTGTGGCCTGGAGGGTGTGGCCTGGGCTGCTGCCCGTCCCCGCTCCTCCCTGTGTGCTGGACGTTGGGTGATGGTGTTTGTTCTCTGCTGCATTGAAGCAGAAGCCCCTGTTGCCTTGTGATATGAACATGTGCATTTTTAAATTGCCGTTTAATATAACTCACCAGGGCACGGAAGACAAATTATGTGCCTGAGCGAGGCAGTGAAACTCTGCTTGTCCTGATGCGGCTCTCTGTGGGAGGGTGGCCCGGCCTCCATGGCCTCCTGGGAGCCACGGGGCCTGCAGTGCAGCCTGATCAGCTCCCCCTCGGGTGGGGGAGGCCGGCCTCTGAACTCTGGCCGGACGAGAGGCTGTTGGCCGTTAGTGTAACCAGAGAAGCCTAGGTTCCGCAGCAGTGCCACGAGCCCGGGGCCCTTTGCCCTCTCACTGTTTGCCCGCCTGCCCGCCCGTTCCCAGCCCTGCCTCCCCGGGGCTGGCTCCCGCAGGCCTCAGGACCTCATGCCTGGTGTGTGGTTCAGGTCTCCTTTGCTGTTTGAAGGAGGAAAAGCCCGCTGCTTCAGAGACCACATCAGTGTCGGGCGCCCGCCCATTCAGCCCCCACTTCCCCAGACTCCTGGACACCCGAGCAGTGGATTCGGGCGTGTGTGTGATGGTGTTCAGTCTCTCTGACCGCAGGCTCCGTGCAGAATTCACAAAGAAGAGGGCTCACGGCAGCCCAGGGCCAGCAGGCTCCCAGGACAGCGGGAGAGAACATGTGGCCGTTGACACTGACAGTGTGGCAGATGCCACCTCAGAGACTTGGCCAGGACCTCAGGGACAGGGACAGTGTCCTGCCCAGGAGTGAGGGAGGGAAGGCCTCACAGGATAACGGGGGTGTAGTGGCAGAGCAGGCTGGGAAGTGTCCTGCGGGTGACAGCCACCCAGGGTCAGGCCCGCTCACAGCCAGAGTGTGCAGGGCTTGGGGGGCTCCTGTGTGCCAGGATCAAGGGCATTTCCACGCTGCGTGTGGTCGGGGCCGGCAGCTGCAGCATGGAGCCGGGGTAGAGGCTGGGAGCCCGGGGTGCTGCTGCGAAGGCCTTGGCAGTGTTTTGCCAGGCTTGAATATCAGTTGATTCCCTTTTGTTTAGGACGTGGTGATGTGTACTTCTGATGGACATTAGGAAAGCCATATCTAGCATGCCGGCCCTACTGCAGTGCTATAGTATTAATGCAATTAAGGTTTTTAAAAACCTGAGTTGGTCTGAAGAACAGTGATGGCGTCAGGGCTTCCACTGCCGGCAGTGTGGTAGACCTGGTGTCCCGACGGCCTTCCTGTCGCAGAACCTACCACAGGATGCCCCTGTGTTTTAAAGACATAACCGCAGGGAGGAGAGGCTCAAAGCCCGGGCTTGAGGGAGCAGGCAGGGAACAGCATCCAGGATAGAGCTGGTCCACTCCGGCGGGGCCCGAGTACTTGGTTCCCTGCTGCTCACGTGGGAGCCCGGATGGAGTTGCAGGCTCCTCGCTGTGGGGTGGTCCGGCCCTGGCTGATGTAGGCATTTGGGGCCTGAACCAGCACTGAATGAACTCTTTCTCTGTCCACCTTTCAAACAAAATGAAAATAAATAAATTTTTAAAATGAAAAGCAAACCAAAAACTCCTCACTGATAAATAAGCCATGATCTATACAAGGAAATCATGAAACAAAAATCTGAGTTTATTTATTAATAGAGATTCATTAAAACTGGGATACAGCTGAAGTACAGCTTACGGAAGGAAATTGATGGCCTTCATGGTTGCTTGTAACAGAAGTGAAGAAAGGGCAAGCACAGATTAGCTCAGTCTCTGCCTTACGTCAGGAAAATACTGAATAATTAAAGATAAAGGGAAGTGGCCGTGGCTCACTAGGCTAATCCTTTGCCTGCGGTACCAGTACCCCAGGTTCTAGTCCCGGTTGCCCCTCTTCCAGTCCAGCTCTCTGCTGTGGCCCGGGAAGGCAGTGGAGGATGGCCCCAGTTCTTGGGCCCTGCACTCACATGTGAGACGAGCAGGAGGCACCAGGCTCCTGGCTTCAGGTCAGCGCAGCGCCGGCTGTAGCAGCCATTTGGGGGGTGAACCAACGGAAGGAAGACCTTTCTCTCTGTCTCTCTCCCTCACTGTCTACCTCTGCCTGTCAAAAAATAAAAAAATAAAGGTAAGCTACTGAGCTTTTGGGTGTGTTTGAAACATCCACAGTAAGAAAGGGAGGCGCGTGGCTGCAGGAAGGAGGTGACAGAGTTAACAGCAGCGATCAGTGGCATGCGGATCAGGCCGGGAAGTTATCGTCGGGAAGTTGGCCCTTCGCAAAGGCTGATGGAATTGTCAAAGCCTGCGTGTGCTCAGGGATGCAGGTGAGGGGAAAGGCACGAAAAAGCACCAGAGTCCCACGTAAGACATCAGCACAGGTGCAACAGAGACTCAAGGCGAAAGTAGGCTGTTGTGCACGAATTTGAAAGCTTACATGACAGATTCCTGGGACAGTAAAATTTCCCCCAAATACGAGAAAGTCTGATTGTTTTAAAACCATGTAGAAATTGAACCAGGAATAGAAATCTTTCTGCAAAATAAAACCCCCGTCGGGTCAGCCTGTTGTGCAGGGGTGTGTGTGGCAAACATTGGAAGGGCACACGCCCTGCTGTGTGCAGCTCTCCTTGCAAAGGAGAAGTCGGAGGAGGGGCAGGGTTGACCTCATGCCCACACCAGGGCGGCTCAGGGCAGGACAGGCAGGAGTGCCTGTGTGAGAACACATGGGCCCAGCCGGGGCCAGATCCAGCTCATTCGGGAGCGTGTGGCCAGCACACGTTATAGAAGCTCCGACACCCTGTAACCTACCACGCTAGCAGCCCAGGCGGGGACAAGTGGTCCCATGCTGGGTGCTGGACATCAGCCTCCCACCCTCTGCAGCCCTCCCGGGAAGAGCCCCCGCCTAGGATTGGAAGCCAGCTCTCCTGGGCTGCCGTGGTCGTCCACTAAAGAATGCCTGGAGCAGACGTCCTCGTCCGCAGTGCAGTGTGGAAAGCGGCCAGCTGTTTTAAAGTCGGGCCATGTGAGGGGAGGGTGAGAGGTGTGAAGAAGCCCCTTCAGCCGGCCTGCTCAGCTCTGACTTCCCAGGACCCGTCGTCATTGGCAGCATCCTGCTGGGTCTCCCCCAGCTCCCGTCGTCCTGTAGGCCTGTGAGCCACTCTCCTGGGCCCTAGATGTGCGTGTCCAGGTGCCCACCTGACACCTCCACTGGCTGCCTGGCACGTGGCTTCCCCTCAGCAGGTGCCCGCCTTCCCGCCCAGGCGGCCTCTGCTGCTGGCTTCCCTCCACCCCTCCCGTTGCAGGAACCGAAGCGCTGGCATCGGCCTTGTCTTCCTCCCCTCCTACCCAGGCCCCTCTTCCTGACCATTGTGTTTCCTCTGTCCAGGACGGGGACTCTCCCCTCAAGCCTTGCTTCTCCCACCTTCGCCGTATCACCGACACCTCCCGGTTTTGTGATTCGCCTGTCCCCAGTCTCGTCCCTGCCTCTCTGGTCCCGGCCCTGCCGTGTGCCAAGCCCGTCTTCCGCGTGGCAGCATTGGGGTCCTTGGAAGCGAGTGTCTTTCCTGGTGACAAGGCGCCAGGAGACTTCCTCCACGTGTACCTCCTCACTGCTGTGCTGAGCTGTGGCCTTGCTGGCCTCTGCCCGGTTCCTGGGACGTGCCGCGCGCCCGACTGCTGGGTCTTGCGTGCCCTCAGTCCACCTTCCCCCATGTCTGCATGGCCGTCTCTCTTTGGGGCCTTCGCTGGACTGTCACCGCAGGCGGCTGATTGCAGAGCCGTCTGCAGACAGCATCAGCAGCCCCGCCATTCCCGCCGCCCGGCCTTGCCTTGTTTCAGAAGCGCGTCATCGTCTTAGACACCCGTGTGTGATTTCTTCCGCTTAGCGACCTGTTGGTGGCAGTCGCCTGGGTGTCACAGAGACACGGCGGCACCGAGAGTGATGTCTCGGGGGCCCTGGTCTCAGTAGTTGACAGCGTTGGTTGAGGGGACCCGGGGACAAGAGGACGAGTGGCGTTCCTGATGGGGGTGTGAACCCAGAGGGGAGGCAGGGGAGCGGAGCTGCGGTCCTGGGTTTCAAGGAGTCAGCAGGGGTGACGATGTGGGAGAGCGAGGGTCCCTGTGGCCGTGGGGAGGTGAGAGACGGGGAGACTCCTTCTCCCTTCAGGACAGGATCGGGACGTGTCCTGCGGCTGTGCCTGCCCTGCCACTCACCGGGGCTCCACCTGGGCTGCGTACCGGACCTCTCGTCTGTGAGATGGGAGGACAGCCCAGGGACACCTGGCGCTCAGGCTGCCTGTGGTCACCCTTGGCTGTGGTGTGTGTGGGAAGCGGCCCCAGAGCCCTGTCCTCACTCCTGAGGCCGCTGTGTTTACTTCAATGAGGCGAGGATGTAGAAGTGAAGGCGTGAAGTGAGAGTGAGCCGGCCAGCGGCCAGCGGGGGCCTTGGTCCCCTGTGCACCCTGACCGGGGGACCTGAGCTTCGCACATTAACACCTCTCTGTTGTTTCTTTCAGTCTGAACCCGAGGGCTTCTCGCATTTCCACTTGTACGTTTGTGCGGCTTTTCTCGTGCGGTGGAGGAAAGAAATACTAGAAGAAAGAGATTTTCAAGTAAGTAAGCGCCTCTTCGGAAGAGCCGGGGCCTGATTTCCTGCCAGGAGGGGGGACTATTAGATGTCGGTTCGCAGCAGCATTTGTGGAAGGGCTTTGAGGAGCGTGGCTGCGAGTCCCAGCTGTGTGGCAGCTCGTCCGGCGCTGCACGAGGGCTGGTGGGTCTGGTGGCCAGCTGGGGCGGCACGAGGGCTGGTGGTGTCTGGTGGCCGGCTGGGGCGGCACGAGGGCTGGTGGTGTCTGGTGGCCGGCTGGGGCGCCCTGGACGTGCCTGCATCCTCAGCCTAACCCCGGTCGGGCTGGGGGTGGGGGTACCAGCATGCCTCAGGGGCGGTGCCGGTGAGAACTCACACAGAGCTCCTGTCTGTCATGGTAGCTCTGTGACCTGAGGGACGTTGCTCAACCTCTCTGAGCCACGGTTTCCTTAGTGACTTAGTGGGGTGGCTGTCGAGCACACATCCTTCCCGGGGGCTCTGTGTGGACAGGGCTCCCAGCCCCCCACCCACCTCCGAGTTCTTCTGTGTAGTGGGGGTGTTGATCCTGTCACAGGGAGGTGCCACCCTTACCCGAGGTGCTGTCCGGTGCTGCCGCCGGCTGGAGTCACTCTCTGCCTCTTCCCCGTTCTGGTGGCCCAGGGCAGCCCACCGGCCTTGTCACACCCCCTCTCTGTGCTTGTCACGTGGCTCCCAGCCCCTCCACTCCCTCTGGGAGTCTGTGGCCCCGGGGCTTCTCTGGCAGTCCCTGGGAGCAGCTGGTCAGGTGAGAACCTCTGCCGTCCCGGAGCTGCCAGCAAGGCCGCAGGCTCTGCCCACAGCCCAGCCTGAGGGTCCTGGTGCGTGGGGACACTAGGGACATTCTGTTCCTGCAGCCCTGTCCTTGATCTCAGCATCAGCACACTAGTCCCGGTCCCAGGCTGGCCGCCTCTCCTGCCCCCCCCCCCCCCCCCCCCCCGTGGCCTGTGACGCGCGTCTGTAGATGAGCAGTATACCCCTGGCCGCTTGGGCATGGGTGAGGCCGCTGGAGGGAGCCCAGCCCCCTGGACCACCTTGCCTCCCCTGGGAGCTGCGCTCTGGGTCCGTGCGGGCACGGAGAGAGGCTGCGAGTTGCCGTGTCACCGAGGGAGGTAGCGCGGGTGGGGCCCTGTGCTCTCCTGCAGCAGGGGCCCTCTGATCCGCAGGGGTGCGGGAGCAGTGCTGGCTGGGCAGGCGCCCCTGCCCGCCGCCTGGCCTTTTCCTGACGGGAGGATGGCCCAGCTTCCTCTGGGTGCGACCGTGGCCAGGGAGTGGACTCCCACGGGCTGCTGTGCAGCCCTGCGCCCAGGCTAGCTCCCCGGCGCCTCCTGGAGAACTTGGTGGCTGTGTGCTGCCTCGAGGTCAGATGGGACCGACCTGTATGGCAGGTGCTTCTGCTCCCTGTGGTCCCAGGAGGCCCTGGGCGACCTGGTCAGGCCTGGAGGTGAGTGGGTGTGAGCCACACGTGTGTGAGAGGTGGCTCCGGGGCTCGCATTCCAGTAAAGAAGTGAGTGGCCGCCAGCAAGGGGCTCTGCTGCCCTCTGCCCTATTTCGTCTGTCTGTCCCCCGATAGCGTGACCAGGGTGGCTCAAGGTGGACGGGCTCCCCTTGGCCACGGCAGCTCCCGGCTCCCTGTTCTCGCTGTGATGACCGCAGTAAGGGGTCCCGTGTGTCCTGGGGCTGTGGAGCTGTTCTGGGAGGGGCCCTCCAAGAGCGGGGCTGCCTGGCCGTGCGCCCCCTCCTGGCCCACTCCTCCTGTGTTGGTGAAAGCAGGGATCGTGGGAGGCTGCCCCGAAGCAGCAGAGCTCCGGGTGCCGCACGGTGCCCTGTCCTCCAGCCTGTGTGTCTGTTGTGTCCGTTGTGAGAGAGGGTGCAGCTGGGCAGCTGATGAAGGCATTGTGCAGCCTCCTTGGAACGCTGCCCCTTTGGGGTTGAGGGAGGTCGGGGCACAGGTGCAGCCGGGGCATGGGGTTGGGGTGCGGGATTGGGCCGGGTCGCCAGGAGCCTGCAGATCCCAGGTAGCCGAGTGGGGCTGGCAGCGGAGCCGCGAGATTGATTCCGCTTCCCTCTGAGCTCGGAATAAATTAGTGCTCTGATGGTGGGGTGGGAAGGAGAGCGCGTTATGAACTCCAGAATGTGTTGTGGAGAATTGAACTAAATGGGAGAGGAAACAAGGAGAGAAAACAGGAATTAAGTACAGGACCCGAGGAGCCCTGGTGAGCGCAGGGGACCGCGCCCGACACTGTGGCGTTTCAGGAGAACGGTTCACGTCCACGGAAGGCAGCCTGCGAGAGCTCGTCCCCGGCGACGGCGCTCGTGGGGAACGTCTTTAAAAGCCCTCGCTGCTGGCAGCCTCGTAATTTGCCCCGTGGGAAATAATGTGTTGCCTTAAGTCATTTCCATAGGAACAGAATGATTTTCTGAGGACAAATATTCCCGGAAGAAAGGCAGACGCTGTCCTGGTGGGAAGCAGCAGGAGCCGGGCGGAGCGGCCAGGCTGAGCTGCCTGTGTTGAGTTTCAAAAGCCTGGGCAGGAGCGGGCGTGCAGGGGTCGCTTGTTTCCGTGCCATCTTGGCTCCTGAGCCCTGGCCGGGCCATGGCTGGTTCCGTCCGGTTCTGTGACATTCTTCAGGGCGTGTGGAGGTGGGGGGGCCCTCCTGGCCCCTGGTGGAAGAACCTTCTGGAAGGATCCTTTGCCCCTGTCCTGAGCCTGGTCCCAGGAGGCCTGCACTCTGCCCCGAGGAGTCAGTGCCCCCTCTGGAGCTGGGGTCCCTGGTTGGGGGAGAGGGGTTGTTCCCTGGCCCTTGTGCCTGCATGCCCACCTCCCTCTGAGCCTGGGCCTTGACTCTCCAGGCTGCAGACATCAGCAGTCCGGGGGGTGGGGAGGTTCCTCTCTCCTGCTCTTGCCTCTGCCCACCATTGAGGGTCCAGCCTCAGCACCAACCGTTTAGGCTCCGCCCTGCCGCCAGACTTCACCCAGGCAGGCTTTTGTGGGGTCTGTGGGGTGAAAGGAGCGCCCTTTGTGCAAAGCTAGAGGCCTCTGGGGCTTGGGTGGTGGTCTCTGCCCTTGCCCTTGCCCTTGCCCTCTGGGCCCAGGGAGGGGAGGTGCCCTCCCTCGTTTCTGCAGACCCCCTCAGGCATACAAGGCCCCTGATAGGTCTTCGAGGGGCCACCCGTGGACACCTGGGCCACCCAGAACCCTCTCACACCTCCCACGCAGGCACACGCATCCTGATCAGAACTGAGGAAGGAGCTGAGCTGACCAGGAGACGCAGTTTAAGCTCCAGATGTCGGCACTGCTGGGGTCTTGTGCCGACTGCTAACCGCAGCATTGTAAAACTGGACACGATGCTGCCCCAGAGGATCTACACCAGGTCTTATTTATCACCCAGTTGGGTTTCCCCAGGGTACTGGGGCTCTGATGGCAGCTCCCTGTCCAGCCCCACCCATCTCGGAGGCAGCCTCCCGGCCTCTGGACCCCATCACCCTCCCCCTTTACCATCCTGAGGAGGGTACCAGCCCGGCGCGATTACCCTGCGCCTTGGTGTGGATCCCAGCACCCTTTGTGGGGGCAGGAAGTCCTCCATACACGCAGGGAGCTGGCCAGTGTTGGTTTTCACTTTACAGAGAGCAAACCCCTTAGACACGGGAGATGACGTTTGCAGTATTTGGTTTCCAGCTGACTTGGTGAGCAGAGTGGGGCATGTCCCGTGATATCTCGGCCTGCTCGGAGGAGGCCTCCGCAGCTCGGAGTCTGTGAATATTTCCCATGAGTTAGCACCCTGCTGTGTGTGGCTGATGCTCACCCGACAGCCTAGGGCCCATGGCTCACCTGACCAGCCTCCATAGGGGCCATGGCTTCCATGGGCGCCTGCTCGCCCCGGGGGCCTGCAATGGCTGTGGGGAGACGGTAAAGGGCCGGAGCCCCCTTGTGCCTCCTGGGGAGGACCCGAGGCTGTTCAGTGCGTGTGCAGAAGCAGGGACCCACAGGTGCCGGCCCAGGTGCTTGAGCTGGGAGCCTGCCCTTGGTCTCCTCTCAGTGGGAAGCCAGATGAGTGCAGTGCCCCTCGGAGGGTCCAGTCGGCTTGATGGAGCTGGTCCTCACACTCTCTGCGGCTTGTTACGGAAGAAAAAAAAGCCAGCTACAAAAACCACACATCTGAATGTGCCTGTGATTTTGGGGTAAATTCAGACGTCACCAGAAGTCTTCTTCCTTAAAGGGAGAAGATGTCCTTCCCGTGAGTTTGTGTTTTGAGAATGCCTCATGCTCCGTGGTTTGTCCCAGACAGAGGGTGAAACGGAGCCCGGCACCTCCGTCTGCGGAGCTGTGCGTGGTCCAGGTGTGCGCCGTCCTGGGGTGGGGGGTGGGGGCATTGTGCCTGCCCGGCTTCCCGCAGTGCACATGGAGTCGTCATCTGTCTCACTGCTACCACCAAGCACCACTGTCTGGGCAGCCTGGAAGTAACAGAAGCTTACGCCTCACGGTCCCGGGGCTGGGAAGGCTCAGAGGCACCGTCTGGGGAGGGTGCGCTCTGCGTCCAGGGGGAGGCCACCCGCTGCCATATCATCACATGGCAGAAGGCAGAAGGGCAGGAGGGGCTGCCGTATCATCACATGGCAGAAAGCAGAAGGGCAGGAGGGGCTGGTGTATCATCACATGGCAGAAGGCAGAAGGGCAGGAGGGGCTGCCGTATCATCACATGGCAGAAGGCAGAAGGGCAGGAGGGGCTGGTGTATCATCACATGGCAAAGGCAGAAGGGCAGGAGGGGCCCGCACTCCCTGTGGCCTCTTTTGTGGGGTCCTAAATGCCCCACCCGTGACTTCCTCACCTCCCAGTGCCCCGTCTTCATCCTGTCTCATTGGCAGTTACGTTCCAGGAGCAGGCAGACCCGTGTGGAAATGCATGCAGTGTGAACAGGGCAGGATGTGTGTTTCAGGAGCAGTCAGATCGCAGCGTGGAGCTGCGTGCAGTGTGAACAGGGCAGGATGTGTGTTTCAGGAACAGTCAGATCGCAGTGTGGAGCTGCGTGCAGTGTGTACAGGGCAGGATGTGTGTTTCAGGAGCAGTCAGATCGCAGCATGGAGATGCGTGCAGTGTGAACAGGGCAGGATGTGTGTTTCAGGAGCAGTCAGATCACAGTGTGGAGATGCATGCAGTGTGAACAGGGCAGGATGTGTGTTTCAGGAGCAGTCAGATCACAGTGTAGAGATGCGTGCAGTGTGAACAGGGCAGGATGTGTGTTTCAGGAGCAGTCAGATCACGGTGTAGAGATGCGTGCAGTGTGAACAGGGCAGGATGTGTGTTTCAGGAGCAGTCAGATTGCAGCATGGAGATGCGTGCAGGGTGAACAGGGCAGGATGTGTGTTTCAGGAACAGTCAGATCATGGCGTGGAGATGCGTGCAGTGTGAACAGGGCAGGATGTGTGTTTCAGGAGCAGTCAGATTGCAGCATGGAGATGCGTGCAGGGTGAACAGGGCAGGATGTGTGTTTCAGGAACAGTCAGATCATGGCGTGGAGATGCGTGCACGTGTGAACAGGGCAGGATGTGTGTTTCGGGAACAGTCAGATCATGGCGTGGAGATGCGTGCAGGGTGAACAGGGCAGGATGTGTTTCAGGAACAGTCAGATCATGGCGTGGAGATGCGTGCACGTGTGAACAGGGCAGGATGTGTGTTTCGGGAACAGTCAGATCATGGCGTGGAGATGCGTGCAGTGTGAACAGGGCAGGATGTGTGTTTCAGGAGCAGTCAGATCATGGCGTGGAGATGCGTGCAGTGTGAGCAGGGCAGGATGTGTGTTTCGGGAACAGTCAGATCGCAGCGTGCTCGTCCGAGGACCTCAGTGCCCACAGGCACCTGCCTGGTCGGGGAGCCCTGCTCACTGACTCCTTCCTGAGATACAGAGGAGAAGATGGGGGGTGGGGACCTGGAAGTGAGCCCTGCGGTGTTTCCTGTCTGTCTCGTGGTGCTGGGAAAGCCACCTGTCCCTCTGTGCCTGAGCGGCACAGCGCGGCTTCTTGAACTGCCCATCCTAGTGCTTGTATGCCGCTGACTCCCGCCGCTCACCCAGTGACCCCACCTCTCCCAGGGGGGCACTTGCACCCCTGCCTCCAGAGCAGGGCTGGGAGGAGGCCCTTCCCGAGTAGCCCGTGTGTGCCAAGTGCACCAGCCCCTAGCCCCTTCCAGCGAACCCCCCTATCCCTGGGGCCCAGCCCCCGTTGAGGCTTCCTGACTGCTTCCGCCTGTAGACTTCAGGGTCTCTGGTGCAGGGTCCACTGCAGAGACCCTGCAGGGACCTCTCGGGCATCTCTGCTTTGTGGCGAACAAGCAGCAGGAGTGCAGGGGTGGGGCGAGGCAGCAACTCCCCGTCCTGCAGCCTCAGCCACTGCGTGCTTGCCCTGGGCCACAGACCCGCGCCTTCCCTTTCACGTGTCCATGAGACGCTGCAAAGCGAACACTGCATGCCCAGGCTTCTGTCTGGACTTCGGGCCTCGGGTAAGCAGAGGTGGCTCTACAGATCAGTTGAAGCTTTAGATTTATCCCTGGCAGGAGGTGGAGAGGCCGCTTTCTTCGCAGAGGCCAAGGAGTGTCCCTGGGTCTCTGTCCAGGGTGGGGGTGGGGCAGGGTCCCAGCGTCCCTGGCCTCCCTTCGGCCAGCACAGCCCTTGCTGTTGGCCTGGAGCAGAGAGCGCTGTCCTATTGGCGTTTCCTCCTGTGTGAGGCCGCTTTGTGAAGGCCCCGGGTGCCCCCAGCCTCTGTGCCCCTGTGTGTCCATCCACCCTCACTGTGAGCCCATCGCCGTGGCTTTCCTGCCAGCTTTGCCAGTCTCACTGAAGGCACGGAGGAGCCCCGGTCGCCCAGCCCGGTGACTGCTGAGTCTTGGCAGGGCACGCTTGTGCTCAGAGGTCCCACGTCCCCGGGGGCCCTCCTGAGCCTCACACCCAGGGCCTTGGTGCTTGGGGCTCCATGGCACCCACTGGGCCTCAGGGTGGCCCCGAGGCCGTGTGTCAGTTGGACTGACTGTGCAGTGCTGAGGCTTTGACGGGTTAATGGTTTTAAACCTGTTTGTGTTTCGTCCTGTGTTCATTTGAAGCAGCAAATGTCATGAAATGCCAAAGTAAAGATCAGTTGTGTCTTTCCTTTATCATTTCCAGGCACTCTGTGGCCGAAGCCGGGGCCGTCACGGGCAGCTCCTTAAGGAGGATTGATGCCTCCCTGTGCTGGGGTGGGGCCCCGCGGCCCGGGCCCTGTAGTGAGGGGTTTGCAGCTGTGTGTGGTGTGGGTTTGTGTTGCCCTGAGGTGTGTTAGCCGCTCAAACCGGCCTGGGGCAGGAGCCCCTGGGGGTCCAGACCCTGCCTCCCCCTCCCCCCATGCAGGTCACCAGTGCTCAGGCAGGGGGGCACCATCTGTAGTGGCTGGGTGTGGGTCGGGTCAGGGGCCCAGCGCCGAGGGGTCAGGCTGTGACTAGACGCCCACCTGAGAAGTAGCTGGGGCCCTGCTGGGTAGGACGCTTGGGTTTGGGTTCGACATGGTCAGTGCAGCTGGGGCGCGGGCCTCGGCTCAGCAGTGCTGTGGGCAGGTGGGAGGGTGTGTGAGGACAGAGCAGGGGTCAGAGCCGGCAGTCGCCGCAGTCGGGCCAGGCAGCAGAGGGACTGGGCAGACCAGGGCCAGGCCGGAGGCTGACAGTGCGTACACCCCTCCACCCCCGCCCTCGGGGCCCCGGGAGACCGAGACTCAGCCCGCGTTTCGGTTCTGTCAAGACTCCAGGCTGCTGGCAAGGCCTCCGCGACCCCACACGGCTGAACCCACCTCCGCTTCTCCGCGTACCGTGGAGAGGGCAGCTGCCCCTCAGGGTGCACCCTGCAGAGCCTCCCAAATGCTCGCTGGCGTGGGCTGCGCCAGGCTTCTCTGGGAGGGCGGCAGGGCCAGCGGCATCCCGGCAGGGCAGGGCCAGCCCCGGCAGCCCTCTCTTCCTGGGCCTCACACGGATTCCAGCACGTGGGGTGTTTCCTCAGACTTGGAGAAGCAGGCCCTCCTTACGAAGCGGCCCCTCCCTAGGACAAGGGCAGTGGAAGTGGCCTAGGGCCGCAGTGCAATGGCAGCCTTCTCCCTGGGACAGGCGGCCGTCGGCCGGGGAGTGGGACATGGTGGGGGGCTGGGATGGGCAGAGAGGCTCGGCCAGGTGCACAGGTCTTGCCATCCGAGTGGCCATGAGCTCCTTCTCTGTGGCTCAGTTAAAGCCAGAGAAATGCTGGGCTGCACCAGAAGCACATCCCAGAGTCTCCTTGCCAGGGACACCCTGCTGGCCACTCTGGGTGTCCTGGCCCGTGGCAGGCGCACCCCAGCTCAGCCTGGCCTCCAGAGCCGCTGGTCCTTCTCAGAATCTCCATCCCAGGAGGCTTGGGCCTGAGTGAGGGGGAGGGGGCTGGGGGGCCGTGATGCCCTGCCCCCATCGTCAGCCCTGCCCCAGGGAAGAGCGCTGGCGATGCCACGTGCCTTCTTCTTGGAGCCGAGCCCGGCGTGCAGCCAGTGGGAGACTCACTGAACATGTGCCGTGTGGCAGGGGTGGGTGAGCTCCGATGTTTCCAGGTCTCTGCAGCCCAGCGGGAGGGCGCGTCCTGTCTACCGTGCATCTTCTGCCTGCTGTGGCCTCTCTGCTCCAGCAGTGAGCCCAGGCCCTCGGGGAGGGCATGGAGGGTGACCTCCTGCACTGTGTCCATGGGAACACGAGGGGCGGTGCAGCCGTGGTGTCAGAAGCGGCAGCCAGGGACCGCAAGACCTGGGCTTGGAGCCTTCCGGGGGGGCCTGCAGAGCCCTGGCTGCTCCACACAGCGGCTTCAGGGTTGGAGAGCACCCAGAGGCATCCAGCCCTGGCCCAGCACAGGGAGTGCGTGCACAGACGGGCTCGGAGCTGCCGGTCCTTCACACGCAGACACGGGTGCACATGTGGAGGCGCACACAAGCTTCCGTTGCGTTGCCTAGAGTACCTGAGAGAAGAGACTTAGGAAGAATGGTTGTCAGCTCATGGTTTGGGGGTTCACAGTCCGAGATTGGGAAGCCCCACTAGTCTGGAGTCTGCTGGAGGCTGGAGCTGGCCAGGCATTGAGGAGCCGCAGTCTCGTGGTGCACAAGGGGGGAGAGCGAGAGCGAGACGGGGCGCACATGATATGCAGAACGTGGCTTAGGTGGCCAACCCTCTTGTGCGAACTGCCCTCCATGGCCATTCCCCAGTGACCTGAAGACCTCCCACGGGGACCACCTCTGCCCAGCACACTGCACTCTTCATCAACAGGAGGCTTTGGGGCGTTTTGAGGCTCTGCATGAGCTTGGGAGTCAAATCCTGTTCAAACCGTAACACCCGCAGAGACACACATGCACGCACACATGTGGACATGCACATGTAGAGACACAGGCATGCACACGCCTCCACAGATGTATGCGTGCATACTGACACATGTGTGTACACTCAGACACATGCATGTGGAAACACAGTGCACACATACGCAGACATGCATGCACACACATGACATCATGTATGCACATTCTACCTCAGAACTTCTTAGGAAATAAGGCAGGGGGGATTTTTAATCTCTTTAAAGCTCTGAAGAACAGACATCTCTCCTTGCACGTGGGAATTCTTGCTTAAATAGTCATAAAGAAAATGGCTCTGCCCGTGCAGCGTTTGTTTGGATGCCGTTTTACACAGTGGTCCTGTGTTTCCGTTATCATGAGGGAAGCGTTGGAGTGGCACGTGTCTTTCGCATGTGGGCGCCCTGCTGTTCCACTGTCGTGGGGGAGCTGGCCCCGTCAGGGTGTGGGAAGAGGGGCCGTCGGCTCCTTCACTGCTTCAGCCCTTCGCTGAGATCCCACGGGTGGCAGTGGCCGAGGGCTCTTCAGAGTTGCAGGGGAAGCTGGGTTGCAGAGTGTGGATGACCCATCCGCACACCGGGGCTTGCTACTCGGGCACGTGGGCACCCGCCCCTTCGGGGAGTGCCTGCCACTCATTCTCCTTGGGGCACACCGTCTTCATTTCCCTTGAGCCACCGAGGCCCACGCTCACAGAGCCCCACGCGTGTCAGGGACGTGGGCCTCCCCCTGCCTGCCCACCCTTCCCTCCACCCCACTGTCCTTCCCACATTTCCTCCATCCCTTTACCTCTTCCCAGGAGGCCCCTAGGTAGAGACTCCGCTCCCAGCCATGGCTGTGGGAGGCAGGATGAGCTGGCTTGTTTCTGTCCCTCATTGAGCTCTTTTTTTTTTTTTAAAGATTTTTTATAAATATATTTGACAGGTAGAGTTATAGACAATGAGAGAGAGAGATAGAAAGGTCTTCCTTCCATTGGTTCACTCCCCAAATGGCTGCTACGGTCAGCGTACTGCACTGATCCGAAGCCAGGAGCCAGGTGTTTCCTCCTGGTCTCCCACGCGGGTGCAGGGGCCCAAGCACTTGGGCCATCCTCCCCACCTTCCAGGGCCACAGCAGAGAGCTGGACTGGAAGAGGAGCAACCAGGACTAGAACCTGGCACCCATATGGGATGCTGGTGCCACAGGCGGAGGATTAACCAGGTGAGCCACAGTGCCGGCCCTCTCATTGAGCTCTTTGTTTATTTTTAAGATTTATTTATTTGAAAGGCAGAGTTACAGAGAGGCAGAGGAGAGATTGAGAAGTCTTGCATCCGCTGGTTCACTCCCCAAATGGCCACAGTGGCTGGAGCTGGGCCAATCCGAAGCCAGAAGCCAGGAGCTGCTTCTGGGTCTCCCACGTGGGTGCAGGGGCCCAAGCACTTGGGCCATCTTCTGCTTTCCCAGGCCACAGCAGAGAGCTGGATCAGAAAAGGAGCAGCCGGGACTCGAACCGGCGCCCATATGGGATGCCGGCACTGCAGGGGACTGCTTTACCCGCTACGCCACAGCACCAGCCCCACTCATTGAGCTCTTGTGCACCCTGGCCCAGACCGTTGGGGGCCAGGGACATCCCTCCCCTGCCTTCCTGAGGGGACATCTTCCAGAGGTGTGGGCCCCGTGTTGATTGTAGGTTTGCTACGATCATTTTTCCTTTAGTAACTGAACTCATGGGGCAGTTTTCAAAGAAAAGAGATGGAAGCCTGCACAAGGCTGCGGAAAATCGATTTCTGCCCCGTGGCTCTGCTCAGACACATCTGTGGGCTTTATTAAATCAGCCCTCTCCACCACGGATGGTGCCTTCTCCGGGGACGAGCCGGCGGAGCCAGCCTGCTGGCCTGGGGCTGTGGCCTGGTTGACAGGCACCGGCAGGGTGTCAGGTGACAGCTGCTGTCTGCTCTGCATTCAGGCAGTGGCTCCGGCACTTCCCAGGGTCACACCTGACAAGACAGGAAGACAGCAGGGGGATGCGACTATGGGCTTGGTGGGCGCGAGCTCCATCTGTTTACAGCTTGTCCCCGTGTAGCCGGGCGCGCGTCTGCTCTGACCTGGGCGCCAGGCCTGGACAAGGCCCTTTTCTCTGAGATCCTGCCCCCGTGGGGGGTCTTGTCACTGGGGGCTCCTGCCTGCACGTTAAGGAGCTTGTGTTGCGTGAGGGCTCCCCGTGAACAGTGGTGAGAGTCAGACATGGGCGCGTCAGCCTCTCAGTGCCCTGACACTCACTGAAGACGAAGGAGACCCTCAGAGCCCAAGGATCACTGCCTGCTCACTGGTGGTCTCCCTGCACGTGCAAGAAAGCACGCGGAGCTGAGGAGGGGCAGGGCGGGCCTGCTGGGCCCTGTGCCCTCGCTGACAGCTCCGGGGCCTGTGCGGGCTCCCTCCCGCTGTGGCGCCAGATTGAAGTGTGTGCTGCTCAGAGCGAGCCCCCCGGAAGCGGCCTGTTAGCTACGCGGCCTGCTCGAGGTGACTCAGCCACGGTGTTCCCGGTGAGCACCGAGTTTATTTGGAGATTTCCCGGTGTCGGGAACCATGGCGCTCCTCTGAAAGAAAACGTTATGTGTTAGTTGAGAGCCGGAGAGAGAGACGGAGCTCCACTGCCCCCCCCCCCCCCCCCCCCCGGTGCCCGCAGTAGGAGCTGGGGTCTGGGCACTCCGTCTGTGTCTCCTCCTGGGCGACAGCAACCCAGCTGCTTGAGCTACTACCATTGCCTTGTAGGATCTGAGTCAGGAGGCGGAGCTGGGATTAAATCACGCTGGCGTCTTAGCTGCCGGCCCACAGGCCTGCCCCGTGGGTGCCCCTGCGGCACGGGGAAGGTGGGCTTGGGCGACAGGAGCCGCACACACTCTCAGGTGCCTTCTGAGCGGTGCGTCCCCTCAGCGTCTCCAGGGACTCAGCTGTGCATCCGTAAGTTGATGGCATTTGGGCAAGAGCAGGGTTACAATTTCCTGCTTCCCCCAAACTCCCAGCTGTGCACAAGGACTTCCTAGCCATCACAGCCAGCTTGGAGTTAGGTGAATTACTTGCTGTTAAATAATTTCAAAGCACAACTATGAAAATCTTCCCATGCCTTAGTAAGGAAAGAACGTGTGTAGGGACCAGCGCTGTGGCATGGTAGGTTAAGACTCCGCCTGTGGTGCCGGCGTCCCATATGGTTACCTGTCTGTCCCGGCTGCTCCACTCCCAACCCCGCTCCCTGCTGACGGCCTGGCAAAGTGGTGGAAGATGCCCAATGCTTGGGCCCCCGCACCCGTCGGGGAGACCCGGAAGAAGCTCTTGGCTTCAGATGGGCCCAGCTCTGGCCGTTGGGTCTATCTGGGGAGTGAGCCAGCAGTTGGAAGCTCTTTCTCTCTGTTTCTCCCTGTCTCCTGCTCTCTCTCTGTCTTTCAAACAAATAAATAATCCTTTTTAAACAAAGAACACGGTCAGTGTGGGGTGGAGCTGCCTTGTAATCCACGTAGCGCCGGCCTCTGAGGGCCAAGACACGCAGCTCGTGAGGCGGCCCTGCTGGCACCAGCTGGTGACCCCAGGACTCGCCCAGCCCACTTGCAAGGGCTGCGTGCGGGCCCCCACTCCCGGACGCCTCCGTGAGACGCTCGGTGACTCCGCTGGGCAGCAGAGTTGAAATGCCGCCGTGGAGGTGGCTGTGGTTTCGTAGGAGAACTTTGGAGGACACGGCTGTGTGGCCTGCGGCACTGTGGCAACGCTCTCCAGGCCGTGTCTCGCTGGTAGCGCCTGGGGCTTCTGCCTGCTGGCCGGCAGCACGCGAGGGCAGCGGCTCTGGCAGTGCCCGCTGCGGCTGGCCTGAGCCCGGCCTGTACTCCCTGCCTCACTGACCTGCAGGAGCCTCAGGCCTGCGGCGCGCGGAGTGCTGTTGGCCGTGATGGCTGGGACCCTGCCCGCGGGGGAGGGGCCGTGGGTTAGTCTCACCAGTGTGGGAAGGACTCGCACCCCCACTCAGCTTCTCCACTGGAAGGCCCTCGTTGTCTCATTAATGATGTTTGATGTCTAAGGCAGATGGACTCGGAGACGCTCATCTGTTCGGTCCCTAAAGAAATGTCATTACATCTCGGGCCTTATTAAAGTGTCACCCCACAGCCCCCCCAGCAGTCACGTGTCCTGCTCTGCAGCCTCCCACAGTCCCCAGATGGATCTGGTCTGGGAGTGCAGTGTCACCCCACAGCCCCCTCGGCAGTCACGGGTCCTGTCCTGCAGCCTCCCACAGCCCCCTCGGCAGTCACGGGTCCTGTCCTGCGGCCTCCCACGGCCCCCTCGGCAGTCACGGGTCCTGTCCTGCAGCTTCCCACAGTCCCCTCGGCAGTCACGGGTCCTGTCCTGCGGCCTCCCACGGCCCCCTCGGCAGTCACGGGTCCTGCCCTGCAGCCTCTCACGACCCCCTTGGCAGTCACGGGTCCTGCCCTGCAGCCTCCCACGGCCCCCTTGGCGGTCACGGGTCCTGCCCTGCAGCCTCTCACGGCCCCCAGGTGGATCTGGTCTGGGAGTGCAGTGTCACCCCACAGCCCCCTCGGAGGTCACGGGTCCTGTCCTGCAGCCTCCCACGGCCCCCTTGGCAGTCACGGGTCCTGCCCTGCAGCCTCTCACGGCCCCCAGGTGGATCTGGGGTGGGAGTGCAGTGGCCCCGGCCGAGGCTGGGCCGGGGCTGTGAGGAGCTGCCTTCCTGGAGCCTGGTGGACCCCTGCCCTCCTTGTGGGCTCCTGTCTGGCAGGCCTCACCCAGGACGGGACCTGCCAGTGTGCTGAGGGTGAACTTAGACAGGGCAGGGGCCGAACGGCCACTCACGAGG
The DNA here is from genome assembly GCF_964237555.1 of Oryctolagus cuniculus. Taxonomy (NCBI): domain Eukaryota; kingdom Metazoa; phylum Chordata; class Mammalia; order Lagomorpha; family Leporidae; genus Oryctolagus; species Oryctolagus cuniculus. Next base: position 121,522,009 of record NC_091442.1, read on the forward strand.
AAGCCAGGAGCCTGAGGTTTCTGTGTAGACCCGGGTGAGACATGAATGAGGCTGGCTGCCCCCGGAGTGCAGGTCAGCGCCAGGCTGCGTCCTCTGCGGCCCAGATCCTGGACTTCCCAGTGGAAAGCGACCCTTGCGGTGGGGGCCGCCGTTCTCTGCTGGTTTGTCCGTGCCTTGGGTTTCTGGTGATGGGGGGGGGGGGGGGCTTCAGCAGGGCCCTCTGCTGGGGAGGGACACACAGCACTTCGGGGGGGGGGGCTGATTCCCCGCTGTGGACCCCACCCCCCGGACCTGCCCCCACGCCTGGGGGCCTCGCCCACTCGCTCTCAGGCCACTCTGGTCTCTGCCAGCCTCTGTGTGCAGGCCAGACCCCGTGTCCAGCTGGGAAAAGGCACAGGCCGTGGCTTGGCTGCCGCTGTCTTCTGGGGCAGGAGCGGGATGGAGCCCCTTCCCCGAGGGAGCCGTGTGGAGCCAGTCTTCGCAGCCAGGCCTGGGCTCCGCTCTCCCTGCGTCAGCCTGATTCCCCCAGCCCCTCGCCCAGGGTCGGCCTGAAGTCCATTTTGCCTCCTCGATTCTTTCTTTCTTTTTTCCCACTTGACTCCCCAGATGCCTGCAGCCGGGAACTGCAGCCGGTCTCCCACCCGGGTGGCCGAAGCCCAGTTATCTGAGCCATCACCACTGCCTGCCAGGGTGTACGTTAGCAGGAAGCTGGAGTTGGGAGCAGGGCATCGCATCAGATACAAACATCATAACTGCTGGGCCAACCGCCTGCCCTTGTGTCCGGTGCCAGAGTCCCCGGTTGTTGAGGGCGGGGGTGGACGGGCAGAAGAGGAGGCTGGGAGGGAGTGGGGCTGGATCTCTCTCGGGGCCTGGTGGTCACATGGGGGGGTGCAGGTGATTACTATGGCATTGGCATGGGAACTTTGGTTCCTGGTTCACTGTAGACCCACGTGCGTGGAATGACCTTAGTCAGTTCTTTCTGCTGGGGTGAAAGTTCAGAAGTGCCTGGCGGCCTCTGGCGAGGTGAGCAGGGAGCGCCGAGTTCGTCCACTGCGGGAGGACTCGCTGAGCACCCTCCCCGAGCCAGGACTGTCGGGTAGGCACAGGAAGCCACCGCGGCTCACCTAGCAGCTGGGGAGGCCCGCCCGAGGGGAGGCACTCGTGCAGGGCGAGTCGCGGAAGAGGAAGGCAGTGAGTGGCTCTTAGAGCCCACACCTGCGCTTAGAGGGGGCGTAGGGCTGCGCGCCAGGGCGAGGCAGCTTCTGCCAGGTCCCGCAGGGGGCGTCCACCATCCCTGTGGGCGGGGACGCCGACCTCCCACTGCCCAGCTCCGTGGCTGAGGAGCTGAGAGAGCGGCTGTGCTCAGCCTGTGGAATACTGGGGCAGGGGAGTGCAACCGTGGGCCCAGTGTGGCCCCCGTGGATCCCGGCCCCAGGACTCCTGAGGGGGAGGTGCCAGCACCCTTTGGGCCGTCTCTGGCGGGGGCTGTCATGGCTCAGGTGCTCACGCGCCCCTCCTGCTGGCACAGATCCCCTCAGTGGCCTCGTGCCCCTGAAGCTGCAGCCCTTCCCAGGCAGGGGCTGAGCGTGAAGCAGAGCCCCCGGCCACGGGGTCCTTGGGCCAGTGTAAGAGGACACACACAGGAGGAGTGAGCCGTCGATGGAGGCTCTGGGCCACCTGAGGTGCCCCCGCCGCCCAGCAGGCCCTGGATGTGCGTGGTCTCTTGGTTTTGTTGCCCTAATTAGCCGGAGGAGTTCCAGGGCAAACATGATGGGATTTCTCAGTTCAACTTTGGGTGTTTGTTTTTTGAGATAAAGCACACAGAGAAGTTGCATTGATCTCCTAATTCCTCATGCAAAGAAAAAATATTTGCTCTTCTCGTATTTAGTGTGTCTGAATCTTGTTGAGGTAGGGCGGGGGAGGGGACGGGGGAGGGTCTGGTCAGACTGGACACTGGAGGCCGTCGTCCTGGCCTGGGAGCCTCCGTCCCGTAGTCACCATGCCCCACAGCATGAAGACGGGATACCTGCTGCTCTCGACAAGGAGCTAAGGACCCCCATGTCAGATTCCGTGTACACAGGTGAGGGCTGCTCCGTGTGCCACTACAGTGTCAGATTCCATGTATACAGGTGAGGGCTGCTCCCTGTTCCACTACAGTGTCAGATTCCGTGTGTGCAGGTGAGGGCTGCTCCCTGTGCCACTGCAGTGTCAGATTCCATGTATACAGGTGAGGGCTGCTCCCTGTCCACTACAGTGTCAGATTCTGTGTGTGCAGGTGAGGGCTGCTCCCTGTGCCACTACAGTGTCAGATTCCGTGTACACAGGTGAGGGCTGCTCCCTGTGCCACTACAGTGTCAGATTCCGTGTATACAGGTGAGGGCTGCTCCCTGTGCCACTGCAGTGTCAGATTCTGTGTATACAGGTGAGGGCTGCTCCCTGCCCACTACAGTGTCAGATTCCATGTATACAGGTGAGGGCTGCTCCCTGCCCACTACAGTGTCAGATTCCATGTGTGCAGGTGAGGGCTGCTCCCTGTGCCACTACAGTGTCAGATTCCATGTGTGCAGGTGAGGGCTGCTCCCTGTGCCACTACAGTGTCAGATTCCGTGTGTGCAGGTGAGGGCTGCTCCCTGTCCACTACAGTGTCAGATTCCATGTGTGCAGGTTAGCCCTGCCCACTGCAGTGTCAGATTCCGTGTGTGCAGGTGAGGGCTGCTCCCTGCCCACTACAGTGTCAGATTCCGTGTGTGCAGGTTAGCCCTGCCCACTGCAGTGTCAGATTCCGTGTATACAGGTGAGGGCTGCTCCCTGCCCGCTGACGGTGTCTTCCCACGTGTGCTCGTGTGCAGGGAGTGGCAAGAGATATCTGGGGCTCTTTGTAAGGGTGCTGACCCCATCCACAAGGGGCCTGCCCGCCTGCACGCCTCCCCTTGTGGCTAGGGCTGTGGCAGCTGGCTTCTGACCACAGCACCGTGCTGGCGGAAGCCAGGACAGAGCAGGCAGCTCCCCTGCGGCCAGCCTGCACGCGGGCCCTGTGCGTCCCACACGGAGCTTCTGCTGGCAGACTTAATGTGTTGCGTTGCTTTGTTTGACTGTAGCTGTGACCATTTGGGCACAGGGGTGCTCGGCTGCCCCTGGGAGCAGAGTTTGCTGAGGGAGGAACCCAGACGTGCGTGGTATGGGCCGCAGGTGCCAGCGTGGCTGCGTCTCCTACAGTACTCACGGCAGGAACTGTGTCCTGGAGGCGCCCCTGCCGGGTGGTCCCTGGGACCCCTGCTCAAGGGTTGTGAGTTGCCCTGAAGGACTCCGGCCTCCAGCAGCTGCCGGTGCCTCACACAGGGAGGTTTGGGACAGAGAGGAACCTCCTTCCCGGGGAATTCCAGGCGGCCCTGGTCTGCAGGACTCCCACCTGCCTCGCCTACCTCCAGGTACCGAGGGGGCCCGGCTCCCCAGGCAGGGCTGGGCTAGTGTGTGCCAGCGCCCCCTGTGCCGACACTGCCTAAGCAGGCCTGTGCATTTGTATTCAGGAGTTGCGGTGGGAGAAGCGCCCTTCTTTATGTCTCCAAATAATCCCATTGTAATAAACTTAATTCCTGCCGGTACATGAAAACCAGCCCGTGAGCCTGTCACCAAGTCAAATAATGTGACATCTCCTATTACATTATCACTCTTGATTGGAGCGACACTCTTAAATGCCAATCTGTGATTCTGTCTGCACTCCCTGCTACATTAATAATTCTCATAATCATGATCAGACGACACCTCTGTCACTTTGGAAATGGGTCGCCGAGAACAGCAGTGACGCCCACAGCCGAGCCCAGAGCTTTTTAAAACAGTGTCCCCTCCTTGGGAGCAGGGACGTCGCTCTGGGCAGAAGCTGGGCCATGTGTGTGGGAGCCAGTGGGGAAGGGCTGTCACTCAGCGTCGCTCGGGCTCTGCACGTGTCCGCCTGAACCTGGCCCTTTCGTCCACGCGGCCCGGTTTGCTCCGTGTGTTTGCGATGGACCTCGTCAGCTGTGAAGGAGGCTGCTGTTGCAGCCCGTTTCGGGAAACAAGGCTTGTTATCCAGAAGCTGCTCTTGTTTGGCAGCTGGCGGGGCCCGGGGAGGCTGCCCACCAGCCTCCCCCATCTGCAGGCCTCCGGGAGCCTGCCCGTGGCAGCACGGCCCTGTGTGGGGTGGCCCTGGGTTGTCAGTTGCTGCAGGGCCTTCTTGGCCCCAGGGTGGGCTGTCCATGCTGGTGAGACACGTCTGTGGAGTGAATACCTGCCCAGCGCTGCCCCGCAGCCATGGCTCCCACAGCCACCAGCAGGAGAGCATCCCTGAGCAGGTGCTAAGGCTGGCCGGAGCCTGGGATTCCGGCTGCAGAGCCCTGGACAAGGGCCGGCTCTGGGATTCCGGCTGCAGAGCCCTGGACGTAGGGCCGGCTCTGGGATTCCGGCTGCAGAGCCCTGGACGTAGGGCCGGCTCTGGGATTCTGGCTGCAGAGCCCTGGATTTAGGGTGCCCGTTAACGTGTGACTTTGATCAGATCTGTTTGCCCACCTTCCCAGTCCTGGAAGCCAGCGGGTTCCGACCCCTGTGACGCTCCGTGCCACCGCCGCCGTGGTTGGAGGGTCTTCCCCCTGGAGCTCGCCGTGCTCCTGCACGCACGTTCTTTTTTTATTTTATTTTATTTTATTTTATTTTATTTTATTTTATTTTATTTATTTTTTTTTTGACAGGTAGAGTGGACAGTGAGAGAGAGACAGAGAGAAAGGTCTTCCTTTGCCGTTGGTTCACCCTCCAATGGCCGCCGCGGCCGGCGCGCTGCGGCCGGCGCACCGCGCTGATCCGATGGCAGGAGCCAGGTGCTTCTCCTGGTCTCCCATGTGGGTGCAGGGCCCAAGCACCTGGGCCATCCTCCGCTGCACTCCCGGGCCACAGCAGAGAGCTGGCCTGGAAGAGGGGCAACCGGGACAGAATCCGGCGCCCCGACCGGGACTAGAACCTGGTGTGCTGGCGCCGCAAGGCGGAGGATTAGCCTAGTGAGCCGCGGCGCCGGCCCCACGCACGTTCTTAATCCTGAGCCAGCTCTGCCAGAGAGGGCTGTGTCCAGGTCGGCAGAGCACGCGGCTTTGTGAGCCTGAGCCCAGGGCTGCCCGACTGCCACCCAGACTGCTGCGCGCGCTGTGGGAGATCCCTCCCCGCCAGCTCATTCTGTAGCAGGTGCCGAGGCTCTGTAAGAAAGCCAGCTTTTACCAGGCACTTCCTTCAGGGGCCTTGTGTTTGCCTGCATTGCTGCTGGTGGTTTCCTAGGAAGAAAGAAGAGAGCAGGGAGCCAGGAAGAGAGGGAGGGAGGGAGGGAGAGGCTTGGCCACTACCACCGTTTCGTGTATCAAATTCCACTGGTTCCAACGTGGGATTCAGCCGGATAATGTTCTGTGAGTTGCGACTAAGATCCCCGTCCTGCCAAATGGTTGTCTGGCGTGAAGCGCACCCCGCGCGGTGTATAGCAGCTCTGCCGTGACTGCCTGCGGGACACAAGCAGCGTGGGCCTCCTGCCTGCTTGCCCTCTGGGCACTGGGGACACTGACCTCTGGCTGCCACCACTGGCTGGGCCCGGTGACCTCATTCTGAGGCTGGTTCCTCAGGGACCAGCCAGCCCACAGTTTCCTCAGGGGAAGAGCGTGGAGCCTACATTTAGGCTCACCCCACAACTCGTTTATTTTTGTTGATCTACCGACCTCTCCACCACCCATCCACTTACTCATCTACCCACCACCCATCTGTCCACCCACCTGTCTACACAGCTGCCCATCCATCTGTGCACTCATCCACCTATCTACCCATCTACACAGCTGCCCGCCCATCTATGCACTCATCCACCTGTCCATCCACCTACACAGCTGCCCCCCATCTATCCATTCATCCACCTGTCCATCCACCTACACAGCTGCCCGCCCATCTATGCACTCATCCACCTGTCCATCCACCTATATGCACCCCCATCCATGTGTCCACCTGTCTGCTTATTCGCCACCGCTCCTCTGTGCGCCCCGTTTGCCGTCCACCCACCTGTCTACCTCCCGTCCATCCATCCAGCTCCCGTCACCACCCATCTGCCCCGGCCCACACGCCCACTTCTCACTCCTCCGCACGCACGTGCCTGCCCTCCCGCCCGCTGCTCAGCACTTGGTGGGACCCTGTGCTGCTGCTCTCATTCCAGCCAGTGACTTCTGGGCCTTTGTCCTCAGGGTGCTGGGGGGCTGGGAGGGCTTGGTGGGGGGACTGTGCAGTGGAGACCCTAGGGGTCACATGGCTCCCCAGAAGAAGGTACTGAGCAGAACATGCCCCACCTGGGACTTGGCCTCAGGGGACCTCTCCTGGACACGTTGGCTCTGTCTCCTCAGGGAGTGGGAGGGTGCAGGTGGATCAGGCACCCAGAACCACTCTGCATGCCCTGGCTCCTTCCGAGCCACAGCCAGTGTCAGCGGAACAGACCTAGGGTCGGTCTGCCGAGGGAGACCGAAAGGCAACTCTCTTCTGGCAGGTGCATAAATCTCAAGTCTGAAGTAAGTACTTGGCTGTGACCCTTACGTGCCTGAAACAATAGGAAAGTGTCCTAACCGCCGAGGATTTACGGCCTGGTTTTACTGGAATCGGGAAGCGCAAGGGGTGCCTGTGGGCCAGTTAATTAGTCTTGATCTGCTTCCAGGAATAAGCTTGCATTTTAAATATCACATCAGTGCAGCTGTCCCACACTCCCGTGGATGCAGCCTCCACCTGGGATGGTGCTTGCACAGGGCCTTGTGTAGGGTCGGGGTGAGTGTAGACGCTGGTCCCTGGTGACCGTGTCCTTGTGTAGAGGTCAGGGGTCTGAGTGTAGACGCTGGTCCCTGGTGACCGTGTCCTTGTGTAGGGGTCAGGGGTCTGAGTGTAGACGCTGGTCCCTGGTGACCGTGTCCTTGTGTAGGGTCGGGGTGAGTGTAGACGCTGGTCCTGGTGACTGTGTCCTTGTGTAGAGGTCAGGGGTCTGAGTGTAGACGCTGGTCCCTGGTGACCGTGTCCTTGTATAGCAGGTCAGGGGTGAGTGTAGACGCTGGTCCTGGTGACCGTGTCCTTGTGTAGGGTCAGGGGTGAGTGAAGACGCTGGTCCTGGTGACTGTGTCCTTGTGTAGGGGTCAGGGGTCTGAGTGTAGACGCTGGTCCCTGGTGACCGTGTCCTTGTGTAGGGTCAGGGGTGAGTGTAGACGCTGGTCCCTGGTGACCGTGTCCTTGTGTAGAGGTCAGGTGTCTGGGTGTAGACGCTGGTCCCTGGTGACCGTGTCCTTGTGTAGGGGTCAGGGGTCTGAGTGTAGACGCTGGTCCCTGGTGACCGTGTCCTTGTGTAGGGGTCAGGGGTCTGAGTGTAGATGCTGGTCCCTGGTGACCGTGTCTTTGTGTAGGGGTCAGGGGTCTGGGTGTAGACGCTGGTCCCTGGTGACCGTGTCCTTGTGTAGCAGGTCAGGGGTGAGTATAGATGCTGGTCCCTGGTGACCGTGTCTTTGTGTAGGGGTCAGGGGTCTGGGTGTAGATGCTGGTCCCTGGTGACCGTGTCCTTGTGTAGCAGGTCAGGGGTGAGTATAGATGCTGGTCCCTGGTGACTGTGTCCTTGTGTAGAGGTCAGGGGTCTGAGTGTAGACGCTGGTCCCTGGTGACCGTGTCCTTGTGTAGGGGTCAGGGGTCTGAGTGTAGATGCTGGTCCCTGGTGACCGTGTCCTTGTGTAGGGGTCAGGGGTCTGGGTGTAGACGCTGGTCCCTGGTGACCGTGTCCTTGTGTAGGAGGCCTGGGGTGAGTGTAGATGCTGGTCCCTGGGGACCATGTCCTTGTGTAGGGATCAGGGGTCTGGGTGTAGATGCTGGTCCCTGGTGACCGTGTCCTTGTGTAGCAGGTCAGGGGTGAGTATAGACGCTGGTCCCTGGTGACTGTGTCCTTGTGTAGGGGTCAGGGGTCTGAGTGTGGATGCTGGTCCCTGGTGACCGTGTCTTTGTGTAGGGGTCAGGGGTCTGGGTGTAGATGCTGGTCCCTGGTGACCGTGTCCTTGTGTAGCAGGTCAGGGGTGAGTATAGATGCTGGTCCCTGGTGACTGTGTCCTTGTGTAGAGGTCAGGGGTCTGAGTGTGGATGCTGGTCCCTGGTGACCGTGTCTTTGTGTAGGGGTCAGGGGTCTGAGTGTAGACGCTGGTCCCTGGTGACCGTGTCCTTGTATAGGGGTCAGGGGTCTGAGTGTAGATGCTGGTCCCTGGTGACCGTGTCCTTGTGTAGGGGTCAGGGGTCTGGGTGTAGACGCTGGTCCCTGGTGACTGTGTCCTTGTGTAGCAGGTCAGGGGTGAGTATAGACGCTGGTCCCTGGTGACCGTGTCCTTGTGTAGGGGTCGGGGTGAGTATAGACGCTGGTGCCTGGTGACCGTGTCTTTTCTGTGCTGGCAGCCCTGCCTCGTGTTCCTGGGGACACAGGGACTCTCCTGTGGTCAGTGTTGGGCCCACATGTGGAGGGCAGGCCCAGCTGAGCGCTGCGGCACAGAAGGCCTGTAGGAGGAATCTGCCCAGCACTGGTCCCTAGAAACCTGCGAGAGGGGAGTGAGGACCTCTGGGCTTGGGGGTGAAGATCCGCAGCACAAACCCCACCTCTTCTGGAGAGACCAGGAGATCCAGGTGAACTCACGGGAACGCACACCTTTGTGTCCTGCCCACGTGCCTGCTGCCCCTCGGGCGCCCCCACCACGCCCTCCCTGCTGTGCCGGCCACACTCTGAATCGCCCCTTTGATCAGGGTCGCCCAAGGACCTCCCCTGACCCCTCACCCCTGGCTAGGCCAGATCCCCCCGAATGGATGTATCAGGGGGTCGGATGCTTGAAGAGGTGGGAGAGACGCCCCAGCATCAGGTTAAGGATGGCCTAGACAGCGCTGCCTGTGGCTGCTGCTGTGGGAGACACCCCGAGGGCCTGCACACGCCGCGTCCCGCCTTCTCTTCTCCTCACTCGTAGCTGTCAGAGCCTTGCACCAGGGCTGCCTGTTTCCAGCGAGCTGTCTGCTCTCCCAGGGGTGCCTGTCCACCCTGAGAGGTGCCTTGTGTTTGGTGGGCCCAGCGGGCCCTGCTTCCCTGGGGAAATGCCCCTTTGGGCACGGGCTGCAGCGTGAAGATGCAGAGATGAGAGGCTGCCCCCCCCCCAGAACTGCCGTGCCTGCCTCTGGGGGCTCCTGAAGACTCAGGACGTGGTGCAGCTGGACGGGACCCCTAGGAGGGGAGCCAGCAGGTGCAGGGCGCCTGGGGCCTGCCGGGTAGTGCCCCGCCTTAGGCCTCACCCTCACTGTGCTCCTGGGTGGTGGGCAGACCTGCCTTCCAGCCCAGCTGTGCATGTGGGGTGGCTTGCAGACACGCACACACGTGCACACACACACATGCTTGCACACTTGGCACTATTTGGGGCCACACCGTGGCCCTGGGTCCAGTGTGTGGGGCTGACTGCTGGCGGAGGTCCTGGCCTTGGGCCCTGGGAGGGCTGAGCATCTCGGCTGGGCTGGACCTCCCGTGTCTGCCGAGGTTGCCGTGTCAGGCGCTGGTCGGTGTGCACTGTGTGCCGCCACTGCGTCTCGTGTCTGTGCCTCTGCCTTGCTTTCTGCACAGCCCCACCAGAGCGGCTGCAGGGGCCTTTCCCAGGGAGTGCCCAGGAGAGCTCAGCCAGGGCCTCTCCGCCCGTGCCGTGGTCTCGCAGGCCTGTCCGCCGTCACGGGTGCTGTGGCAGGGAGGACTGTCTCAGTGGGCGCTGTGGGCCTCGGAGCCGGACAGGGAACAGTTGCCCTGGTCACCCCACCAGCTGATCCCAGTGGCCGTGGTCCTCTGTGTGACGGCCGGGGAACCTTGCTGACCCCTCCCTGGCGCCCCGGGGCGGCGGCGGCGGCAGTGTGCTGCACAGCTCCTTCGTGGAGCCATCACCTGTCGTTTTGCTTTCCAGGAATTGTTGATGCTTGTGGTGTTGATCAGGCTTAAGTTTTGCAGTCTGAGTTTTTTGTCTAAGCAATCCCCTTGCACCCCCAGTTTCACATTCATATCGTGCGTTCTTTGTAGTTTCTGAAGGAGGCTCCCCAGACTGTGTGACCTCCGGGAGCCACACCTGAGCTCGCGGGAGCCGCTGCGACACTCGCCGATGAGCGGTCATCCCCGGGGCAGAGGCCTGCGCCAGCTCCCGGGGGCCCGGCCCCAGGGGCCACCCCTGTGCTTGCCCGGGACCTCACAGCTGTGTGGGGTCGTGGCAGGGGCTGGGGAGCCGCCCCTCTCGCCAGCACGCACTCCCGCAGGCAGGGAGATGGGCTCGGTGAACAGCCAGCCTCAGTGACGTGCGGGAGATCCCAGATGCACGTCCGAGACAACGAGCCGCGGCCAGCAGCCTCCCGGGGCCGGGCCAGGCTGGCGCTGCTGGCGTTATCTGACCGTCGCCCCGCGGCAGCACGTCCTCTCCCCCAGGCAGCCGACTCCTGGGCCTTTCTCTGTCACTCAGAGATAATCGAATCGAATTAGCTTTCAGATGGGCCATGGGAGTGGATTCAGACCCTGTCGGAGGGTGGGCAGAGCTGCTTTCTCCTGATCCATGGTCGGAGACCCACAGGCCACTGCAGGATTGGGCCGTGGGGAGGGCGGCCTCCTGTGTGGAGGTGGAGGAGGCCGTGTGCCCACCTGGAGGCCTCTCGGAGGACACACACACCCAGCACTTGCTCAGTCAGGAGCCCGACCTGAGTGACCGATTGTAGCCCCATGGCACTGGACTACATAGAAAGCGGTCAGTTGGTCCGGCTGAGGCTCGGGGTGACAGGAGACCCGTTTCCCGTGTCAGGTGAGGCAGGTGCTGCTGAGGTCGGATCCGGGGCCTGGCTGTTGAAGGCAGGAGCAGACAGGAAGTTACAGCCCACACTGCGCAGGAAGCGGGACTGCGGGGGGTGGGCTGTGGGTGCCCGCCGGGCAGTGGGTGGCGGGTGCTGGGTGCAGCCCATCCCAGGGCAGAGGAGGAGAGCTCTGTTTCCCCTGGAAGGCTGGGAAGCAATCGTAAACCCAGCGTCTGCCTGCCCTGAGCAGTGCTGGAGCTGCCAGTTACAGACAAGGTGGGCAGAGACCCCTCCCCCACACGACCTTGTTCTCTGTAAGCCCCCCAGGGCTGCCTCTGCCTTTGAGGAAGTGCCCTTGAGCCCTGGGGGGCTCAGCCTGCTGCTGTTCTTCCTGCACCGTTGAGGAGCGCTGCAGTGCGCTCTGCCCGGGACTCCTGTGTGACGTCCCCAGCGCTCCCCCGGGCACCGCCTCCCAGCCTGTGGGCAGGCCCCAGGAGTCACTGAGAGGCCGTGGGACGCACCCGGTGTTCCGGTCGGGGCTGCCCACTGCGTGCCTTTGGCTCCTCGTCCGCCCGGCGCTTTGTGTACTTCGTGTTGTCGCGGTTACGGTGCAGGAGGACAGGGCCGTGCTGGAAGTGCCCCCGCCACCTGTCCCTAACTGCAGGCGTGGGCCGAGCTGCAGGCACAGCGGGAGCCGGGGACGGGGAAGCCGGACCTGCAGCCTGGACCATGCATGGAGGGCTTGCCGAGAGGCCGGAGGACCTGAGCTGGCCCAGGGAGGCGGTGAGGCCAGTGCCCACCCCGGCTGTGCTCCACCAGCGTGGCCTGGCCTGCAGCAGTGAGCCCGGAAGAGGCTTCCGCAGGCCTTGCGCCCTGGGGTGGCTGAAGGTCAGAGTCAAGGCCAAGGGAGCAAACTGGTCTGAACTGGTAAAAACCCACACCGCCTGCAGAGACAGGCCAGCACCCACCCCGTGAGGCCTGCACACCCTTGGGCCAGGGGGATTCCCCCAGAGAACCTGCCACAAAGAGGGTGGCGCGCGATGTACAGGACCTTGTACCAGGGACATGGAATCCCTGAACAGCCAGCAAGAGGTTTAAAAATAAATAAAAGAATACAGGTGGAAAGGAGAGGCCGTGAGAATCCAGCAGTTGGATGATAAAACGGAATCTTGAAAGGTGTGCATGCGCGGATTTGTTGATCCTGGCTGAGGCCCCTGGCACTCACCGTAGCCTGAGGGCAGGGGGGGGAGGGGCTGCCAAGCTGATGTCCTGACCTGCAGGCCGGAGAGGGACCAGCAGGACTGGAGCTGGTGGGGGAGCCCTCTCCCCCGGGGCTCTCGGGAAGTCCCTCTCCCAGGGGCTCCTGTGCCTGCTGTGCTGTCCCTGCAGCCTGGCCCGGCCCCTCTTTGCTGTCTCTGCTTCCGTTTCCAAGCCAAGCACTGCTTCCGGTGTGGCTCTTGAGGACCGGGGAGGAGGGCGGGAGCTGAGTGAGTAAGTAGGGAGAGAGGAGTGAAAGTCCCGCCTGTCACTGGCCAGCTAAGGAGCCAGGTCCACTCCTGGGGGAGGGGGCGCACGTGGCGTTAGGGGCCCCTCTCCTGGGGACACAGGCAGGACTGTTACTGTGGGTGTGTCCAGGGACGTAGGGACAGCCTGGAGTTGGCGCTCGTGACAGCACCGCGGCCGGTCCCGAGCCCAGCGAGCTGTGTCGCAGCCCAGACCTTGTTAGTGTGGAGTCGGCTCACGGCATCACATGCAGGCCCCATTTATTTCTTTCAAATGGTTTTCAAAAAGTTCTAAAAATAGGAACTTAATTAGACATTCAGCAAAATGCCATGCGGTGTTTATCCCTGCACTGGCTGCATTGTTCATTCTTCAGAAGTCAGAGCTCCTCCCCCACCTGCAGAGCTGGGCCCCCCCAGTCCTGCAGCTCCTCCCCCACCTGCAGAGCTGGGCCCCCCACAGTCCTGCAGCTCCTCCCCCACCTGCAGAGCTGGGCCCCCCCACAGTCCTGCAGCTCCTCCCCCACCTGCAGAGCTGGGCCCCCCCACAGTCCTGCAGCTCCTCCCCCACCTGCAGAGCTGGGCCCCCCACAGTCCTGCAGCTCCTCCCCCACCTGCAGAGCTGGGCCCCCCACAGTCCTGCAGCTCCTCCCCCACCTGCAGAGCTGGGCCCCCACAGTCCTGCACAGGGCCGGTGGGCTCTGAGATGTCTGCAGAGGGCGGCGTGGGTGGAACCTTAGGGGCTGGGGTAGGGGCTGCTCCGCACCCTGGTGGGCAGCTTCCCGTGCTCCTTCCTTCAGCAGGTGGCCGGGCGGAGAAGGGGCGCGCGAGGCCAGCCAGCCCTTGGCCCAGAAGCTCACAGAGGCTGCAGGTGTCCACTGTGGGTAATGAGGAAGGACGGTTCTGGAAGAAGCGGGGGACACGGGAGTGCAGGTAGCTGAGGTCTGCGTGGGTGAGGCTCGACGTTCGACGGCTCCACGCCTTTGGGGACTTGCTCCCCGTGGACCCCAGGGACAGTGCCTTCAGAATCAAAGGGACGCCTTGGGCCTGTTGGCCATCCTCCAGCTGTGGTCAGGGTCCCCTCTGCCTCGTCGTGGGGCAGTGAGGGCTGGGCCCTTGTCCCCTGGTCCCCAGCTTCTCACCTGTAGAAGGGACCTGATACCTTTCTCTAAGCCTGCGGCAGTGCAGGGGTGGGCTAGGGGGCGCTGCAGTCTCCCTGCAGCGTCACTGCCCCCCCCCCCCCCCGACCAGGCCCAGCAGAACTCAGTGCTGCCCTGTCCCAGGTGGAGGACACCAGGGGCCCGGTCTCCTGCCGGGTACAGTGAGGGGCCCAGCCCGTGCCGGGGTGCAGTCAGGGGCCCGGTCTCCTGCCAGGGTGCAGTGAGGGGCCCAGCCCGTGCCGGGGTGCAGTCAGGGGCTCAGCCCCATGCTGGGGGTGCAGTGAGGGGCCCAGCCCTGTGCCAGGGTGGAGTCGGGGCCCAGCCCCAAGCCGGGGTGCAGTGAGGGGCCCAGCCCTGTGCCGGGGTGCAGTGAGGGGCCCAGCCCCGTGCCGGGGTGCAGTGAGGGGCCCAGCCCCGTGCCGGGGTGCAGTGAGGGGCCCAGCCCCGTGCCGGGGTGCAGTGAGGGGCCCAGCCCCATGTGGGGGTGCAGTGAGGGGCCCAGCCCCGTGCCAGGGTGTAGTCAGGGGCCCAGCCCCGTGTCGGGGTGCAGTGAGGGGCCCAGCCCCGTGCCGGGGTGTAGTCAGGGGCCCAGCCTCCTGCCGGGGTGCAGTGAGGGGCCCAGCCCCGTGCCGGGGTGCAGTGAGGGGCCCGGCCTCCTGCAGCCTCCAGGCCTCCTTGAGTTCACCTTTTCATCGGAGTCCCAGAAGTAGCCAGGAATGTGTGGCTCAGGAACCACCCTGTGCACTGGGCTCTGCCCCAGGAGCAGCTTGGTTCTGTCCAGTGTCCATCGCTGGGCCTGTGCACTGTGAGCTCGTGGGGGCTCGAAAGGAAGGGACCTGCTCTGCTTTCAGATAAATCAACCAACGGACATTGGCGAAAGGGGACCCAGGCCCTGGGACCTGCCCGGTTGTGAGCAGTGGTGCCTATGAGGCTGGCGTTTTAACACTGTGGGTGGGTCCTGGTGACTCCCGGTCCGAGGGGCTCAGCGCGGCCGTCCCTGGCTGAGGCAGGTCAGTGGCTCCCCGCACGCACTCCGCCTGTGTGACCTTCCCCGACCTCCGCCGCCTGCGCGTCTCCTCCTGGCTTCCCAGCCGTGGGAAGTCAGTGTCTGAGCACAGACTTCAACAACGCAGGAAATTTAATTGTTTTTACGATGTATGTTACAGGAGCTCCCGTGGCGTAACTGGTCAGCACGTGGTTCTTACGCAATGTATGTGGCAGAGGAGAATGTCATGTAGTCCTGGTTCCGCGGCCAGGGCCTGCCTGTCTGTGGACATGGACGGGTGGGAGGCACACTGGTGTCTGTCCTGCGGGAAGCAGTGTCCTGCACACGGGGCCGAGGCCAGAGCTGTGTCCAGAGCTGTGTCTCCCTGTTCCACACACACGCCACACACTCCACACTCCACACACACACCTTATACACACATACCACACCCCTCCCACACACATCACACTCCCCATACACCCCTCACACACCTTATACACACATACCACACCCCTCCCACACACATCACACTCCCCATACACCCCTCACACACCTTATACACACATACCACACCCCTCCCACACACATCACACTCCTCATACACCCCCCCACACCTTATACACACATGCCACACCCCCCCACACACATCACACTCCCCATATACCCCTCACACCTTATACACACATACCACACCCCTCCCACACACATCACACTCCTCATACACCCCTCACACCTTATACACACATACCACACCCCTCCCACACACATCACACTCCCCATACACCCCCCCACACCTTATACACACATACCACACCCCTCCCACACACATCACACTCCCCATACACCCCCCCACACGCCTTATACACACATACCACACCCCTCCCACACACATCACACTCCTCATACACCCCTCACACACCTTATACACACATACCACACCCCTCCCACACACATCACACTCCCCATACACCCCCCACACCTTATACACACATACCACACCCCTCCCACACACATCACACTCCCCATACACCCCCCCACACCTTATACACACATACCACACCCCTCCCACACACATCACACTCCCCATACACCCCCCCACACACCTTATACACACATACCACACCCCTCCCACACACATCACACTCCTCATACACCCCCCACACACCTTATACACACATACCACACCCCTCCCACACACATCACACTCCCCATACACCCCCCACACCTTATACACACATACCACACCCCTCCCACACACATCACACTCCCCATACACCCCCCCACACACCTTATACACACATGCACACCCCTCCCACACATCACACTCCTCATACACCCCTCACACCTTATACACACATGCACACCCCTCCCACACACATCACACTCCCCATACACCCCCCCACACACCTTATACACACATACCACACCCCTCCCACACACATCACACTCCCCATACACCCCTCACACACCTTATACACACATACCACACCCCTCCCACACACATCACACTCCCCATACACCCCTCACACACCTTATACACACACACCACACCCCTCCCACACACATCACACTCCCCATACACCCCCCACACACCTTATACACACATACCACACCCCTCCCACACACATCACACTCCCCATACAGGCCTTATAGACACATGCACACACCCCTCACACACATCACACTCCTCATACACAATATACACAGGCCATATACACTCACAGCAGACACTCCACAAGTCACAAGCCTACAGTCTACACCACAGTGATACAGCCTACACATCACACATCACACACTCAACCACAGGTCACATACTCACAGTGTACATACGCACCACATGCACCTCACTCTGAAGCCAGGAAGCCAACCCTGCTGAAAGGGACATCACACATCTAGATGTCGCCTTCAAAGTTTGCACTGTTGTTGGGAAGGTCTCTGGGGCCTGGACACTCAGTGATGGCCTGGGCTATGTAGTGGCCGACCGACCTAGGCAGTGACTACCTGAGGTACGCTGTGGCCACCCAACATATTTAGTTACTGCCCGAGGGACCTAGTGACCGCCCGAGGGACCTAGTGATTGTTCAAGGGACCTAGTGACCGCCAGAGGGACCTGGTGACTGCTCGAGGGACCTGGTGACTGCCCGAATGGACCTGGTGACTGCCCGAGGGACCTAGTGACCGCCCGAGGGACCTGGTGACTGCCCGAGGGACCTAGTGACCACCCGAGGGACCTGGTGACCACCCGAGGGACCTGGTGACTGCCTGAGGGACCTGGTGACTGTCCGAGGGACCTAGTGACCGCCTGATGGCACTCAGTGACCACCATCTTGGCTGTGCTGGCTGCTGGGCTGGGCCTGGGCAGGTTCTGGGAGGGGCAGCTCTGAAGTTCTTGTGATCACCGTGTCCTGACTCACCTGGACCCCCTCCTGCCTTAGGTGGAAGCCACCCTGTGAGTGAGCAAGGGCATAACGCACCTTCCTTCTGGACCCCAGGCACTTGCAGAAGGAACCAGCAGGGCCACCACCTGCCGGGCCCTGGCCCTGGGAGGAGCCCCTTTGTGGGCTGGGTGTGGCAGTGTGGTGCTCAGAGCACAGCTCTGCAGCGTGGGATGGAGGGTCAGGTCCTGTGCCAGGATTTGCAGGCCACTGTCCCCTCTGGAAGCTTGCTCCTGGGTGTGGTGCTGTGATGGCAGTGCCCAGTGTGAGGGTCTGTGTGGGCCTCGTTCCGTGTGTGGAAGGCATCTCCACGTTAGGGCTCCCTCCGGCTGTGCCTGGCTCCTGGAGCTGCCCTGGTTGGACTGGGAGCCAGCCAGGCTGGTGCACCGGGTCTTTTTGCCCGGAACAGCTGTATGTTCTTGATTTGCTCTGAGAGCAGCTGTTTGAGCATCAGGGAGCCAGCGTTTTGGTGGGCAGTTTCAGGTACCAGGACAGCGTCCCCACAGGGGAAGCAGAGGACCCCCCATACTGACACCCAGCAGAGGTGACCGTTTGGGGCGTGCTGTCAGCTGTGTGAGTGGGTGCAGTGTGTGCTTCTGTGTGGGTGTTGGCCGGAGCAGATGAAGGGGCTGGGGCAAGGGTGTGGAGACGACAGCCGGGCAGGGACAGGTGGGTCTGGCGCCCTCTGCAGCTCGCGCGTCCTTCTCCCTCTTGTTGAGAGCAAACAGCCTCTGTCTAGCACCCTGCTCACCCTCTCCACCAGCCCCCCACCCCGTGCTGTGCACAGAGAGCTGCTCTGGGGTCTGTCTTGGTCCTGCTAAAAGCCAAGCGACCAGGCCCACGCTAGTGGCCCTCCTCACCCCTGGCTGCCCTGGGCCAGAGCCAGCTTCATCCGCCTGCCGGCCTTGTCTGCAGCATTGCTTTGTCACATGCAGGCTGCTGTCATTGCCCTCGGAAATCATGGCTCTGGCCACAACTGCCACTGTCCTTGCATACTGCAGGCGCTGGTGGGCCTGTCAGCACGCTGCTTCCTGCTGTTACAGTAATAAGTGGGGCCCTGCCCTGTGGAGCAAACACTCTAGTGGGCATAGAGAACAGGCGTGAAAAATACAAATTGGCAATTAAGCCTGTTCTGACAGCAGTGCACGGGGTGTTCAGGTAGCCAGGCACGGACTGGGGACTTCCTCTGACGGCAGCGCACAGGGTGTTGGGGTGATGGGGACAGGACGGGGGTCACTGACAGCAGTGTGCAGGGTGTTGGGGTGACAGGGACAGGACGGGGGGTCACTGACAGTGCGCAGGGTGTTGGGGTGACGGGGACAGTATGGGGGGTCACTGACAGCAGTGTGCAGGGTGTTGGGGTGACGGGGACAGGATGGGTGTCACTGACAGCAGTGCGCAGGGTGTTGGGGTGACAGGGACAGGATGGGTGTCACTAACAGCAGTGCACAGGGTGTTGGGGTGACAGGGACAGGACGGGGGTCACTGACAGCAGTGTGCAGAGTGTTGGGGTGACAGGGACAGGATGAGGGGTCACTGACAGCAGTGTGTAGGGTGTTGGGGTGACGGGGACAGGATGGGGGACACTGACAGCAGTGCACAGGGTGTTGGGGTGATGGGGACAGGATGGGGGGTCACTGACAGCAGTGTGTAGGGTGTTGGGTGACGGGGACAGGACAGCGGTCACTGACAGCAGTGCGCAGGGTGTTGGGGTGACAGGGACAGGATGGAGGGTCACTGACAGCAGTGTGTAGGGTGTTGGGGTGACGGGGACAGGACGGGGGTCACTGACAGCAGTGCGCAGGGTAACAAGGCTGGAACTCGGGAATAGGGGTCTGGCAGTGTTCTTCCTGGCTCCCTGGACACCTGGGACTGCGGGGGAAGAGGGCCTGGGCCCTGCTGCGCTCAGTGGCCTGGCAGGGCTGCCGTGGAGGTTGCACAGGTGCCCAAGCCAGGGGTGAGGAAATGGAGAGCAGCATCGGGAGAGGCTAAGCTAAGGGTTCTGGGAAAAGGGGGTGGCCAGCAGGGATGGCCACAGAAGGCTAAGGCCAAGAAGTGCCCCTCGGGTGTGGTGGCAGGACCAAAGCCAGGCCACGGGCTGCCCAAGGTGCTGGGCTCCCTGGGCGCGCGTCCTTTGTCTTGGCCCAGAGCCCAGCAGGGACCTGGGGATGCCCTCTGTGCCCGCCTGTGGCTGCCAGTGCCTCTGAGAGCCGCAGCTGAGCAGTCTCTCAGAGCCCTGCCTTGGCGCCGGCGCAGAGCGGGGGTCTCTGCCGCTGGGCCCTCCTCCGCGAGTGTGCCTTCTTCCCTGCCCTCCTGGAGTGGTGCCTCGGGGGCAGCGTGGACAGAGCGAGGGCGTCCTCGCGGCGTGACTCCAACTCTCGTTGTGGAGCTAGGATGGGAGCTGCTCCGGGAGGGTGTCAGACGCCCCTCGGCCGAGGGCCCAGGGGCACCGACAGGGCCGGCTCCTGCATCCTCGCCAAGCATTCCTCTCCTCTGGGGAAGACACAGAATTCGTTACAAGGACGCGGGTGGCCTCGCCACGAGGGCTCCTCAGAAGCAGGCCGCACTACAGTGCAAGCTTCCGCCTCAGCCCCGGGGGCTGTGCGCCTGCACTGGCCAGCCCGGCAGCCGCCGTCCAGTCCCAGCCGGCTGTCACTGTCTCCCTATTTTTAGCCCCGGTTTGGTCCCAAACTTGACAAGACTTTCAAACTAATCACTGGATTGTCAAATCAGCTGTCAGAGCCTGCACTCTGCACTCCCAGAATGGGCTGGGCGGGAGAGGGGCGGGAGGGAGGCGGGAAGCGGCCCCCTGGGCCTGCCGGCTGTCTGGATCAGGGCTAGTCAGGGCAAGGGGGGGTGCCCCACGGCCACACAGCTCCTCCTGGGAGGCAGAGGGCCAGTGGGATGTGACACCTGAAGGGCACCACAGCACAGCCCACGCTTCAGGGAGCAGAGGAAGCTCGCGTCCCCGGGCGCAGGCTCGCTCCCAGACAGAGGGGCTGTGTGGGCCGTCAGCCGCCCGTTTGTGCTTGGTCGCCTTCATGTCTGCCCTGTCTCTTATGTCCTGTGTCCTTTGATCTGCTGGTGAAAGGCCACCGATGAGACAGGCAGAGCACCAGAAGACAGGCGAGTGCCTGCTTCTCCGTGGGCGCTGCATCTGTGGACACCCCTGGGCCCCTTCAGCCAGCCCCGCCCCCGCTGCCCGTGACCTCTCTCCAGCCAGCATTCTCCCCAGGCGGCCGTCGTGGACATGGACACACTCGCCGGCTCCACAGAGGAGGCCCCTCCCGTGCACAGTCCTGCGGCTCCGGGCGCGGGCAGGCAGCGGCTGTGCTGCACCAGCCAGGCTCCTGCGTCCACGTGGGGACCCCATTCTAGGCTCCAGGCCGAGCAGAGGCATGGTGGTGGGAGCCGAGGCGGGGGTGGCAGTGGGGTAGCCCTGCTGTCATCTCTGGGAGTGGTGGGGTGGAAGGCACCCTGCAGGACAAGTCGCAGGGACAGAGGCTCGGCTTGGTGGCTTGGTGGCTTGGTGGCTTGGTGGCTTGGTGGCGGCACGCAGTGAACCCGGGCATGCGGGTGGGCCTGGGCTCTCGCAGCAGCTCCTCTCCCACCACTCCCGGGCGTCTGTCCTGCCTCACCGTGTGTGTCCTCTCGCTGTGCGTGCTGGGTTTCACGGTCACCTGTGAATTGGGTGAGTGCCCTGGCCCACCTGGGTGGGCGCCCCTCATCTCAGCTGCTGGCCCCTGGAAGCTCAGCGGGCTCCGCCCTCTTTCTGGTCACAGTTCAGTGGTCCTTGGGTCCCCACAGCACAGCTGTCGTGTTCAGGACCATTTGGAGGGGCCTGGTGATGTGCAGGTGACTCAGGACAGAGTGGCCTTGCCAGTGCCCACAGTGCCTGAGGCTGACAGGGACTTGGGCTCCCCTTCCTGCAGGAGGGGCTCACGCACTTCTGGCTCTCGCTGAGGAGCTGTCCCCCACCCGGGAAGCAGCCCCCGCTCCTCCTCAGCTCCCCGTTCCCCACTCACCTGGGATCAACACCACAGATCTACGAAGCGCTCGGCGTGGCAGCCCCGCTCTGGCCCACACGGCGTTCTGGGTCCTGCGTCTTGGTGTTCTCACTCACCGGAAAGTTCAGACTCCAGCCCACAGCCGCCTGTGTGCTTGGAACTTCCCTGCCTGCGCCGCGTGAGCTGGCCTCCGTGCGAGTGTCACGCAGCTGCGATTCACCGCAGCCTGTGCGGCAGCCCTGTGTGGTCTCACCGCTGCAGGGTTCAGGGCGGGCCGCGCACCTTTCCTGCCTGCTCTGCCCGGGCCCTCCCGTGTGTACCGCAGCGCGGCTGGCAGGTAGGGCTGTGCCGTCTCCCCCTTCCCCGGGTGGGTGGTGCCGGCGCTCGCGGGAGCCCCTCCTGCCACAGCGCTGGCCCTCACGCTGGGAGGTGTTGCATGGCCACCGAGACAGCACCTCGGTTCCCAGCCTCCGTTCTCTCTCAGGGTTTGCAGCCCAGGGTGGAGAGATCTGGGGGAGGCCCAGCTGTGAGTTGGGAGTCAGCACCCTCAAGCCTGTGTTCTTCTATACTTTGGAGGTGCCGGGGAGCCCGGCCGTGCAGGTCTCTGCAGGGCTTTCCTGGGTGCCTGCTCCAGACCCGGAGCTTGGTACTGGCCGGGCCCTGCAGCCCTTCCTGGGCCTTCCCCACTGTTCGCTTTCCACCCTGCAGCTGAGCCCACACTTCTCCCCGCCCACCGCACCCCTCCACTCCCACCCCCGTCAGGGCTGCCCTGCAGGTGCTCCTCCGGGAGGCAGCAGAGGCTCCCTCCTGGCCTGTGTCCAGTGCAGCCACCACCAGCGCTCATGTTGGCTGGCCTCTGTTGGCATCCTAGAAACGAGAAGTCGGTTCCGCGTGACCCAGGCCCTCGGACACACACGGGGCGCTGCAGCCGCAGAACGCGGGGATCCAGGGCAGAGCGGTTTGTAGAAGAGGTTGTTGAGAGGCGTGACTCGTTTGTCCTCGGTCAGATGGGGCCTCCTTGTTAGGCAGCAAAACGCAAGGAAAGGGAGAGGAGCGGCCGGGACCGGGCAGCCCTGGCATAGCAGTGGCCTGGCCACACTTCACACCCTGACCTGCAGGCACAGCTGAGGGCCTGCACAGCAAGGACCTACACGCAGCCCTGGTTCCCCGGGTCAGGGCCTGCCCGTCTGTGGACGTGGGCGGGCGTCCTGCACTCGGCTGCGTGGTGTGTTCAGCCCAGGCCAGAGCTGTGTACAGACGCGAGGTGCCCTCTCCCTGTTCCACACACACGTGCCACACCCTCCACACTCCACACACACGCCTTATACACCACACACTTAACACACACCACAGATCTACCACATACCTCTCACACACACACCTCCCACGCACATCACACTGTACACACAACACACGTGCCGTATACACTCACACCACACACTACACGTATCACAAACCACACTCACACTCACATCACACATCACAGTATATCCACCAAGAATAACACACACACCTCATACATGACACCTGCCTGACACACACCTTCCATGTCGCGTACATCCTCCAGGTCCTGGAATGATGGCGTCCAGTGCCCAGATCTGACTTGTAAGCGTGTGAGCGTAGTGAGGTTGCCTGGTGCAGAAGGTGACGGGGCAGCGGGGTTCGCAGTTTTTGGTTGTATCCAGGACCCTCTCCCCACCATTAACTGGGGGTCCTCGGGAGGAGGGGCCCACGCAGTGCAGCTGGGCCTTGGAGGCAGGCAGAGCTGCGCAGCCCCTCGATGCCGGCTGCCCGGGAGAAGGAGCCGCGCTTCGCTGGGTCAGTGGGGGTGGGGCTGCCGGCTGGGGGCTGACACTGTGAGCCCTGGGCCTGTCCTCTGAGGGCCCCTGCTGCTTCCGAGCGACACAGTGGAGGGCCTCCCCTGGGCCCTGCCCTTGCTGGTTCTGAAATGCCCGGGATCTGTCAGCCACGTGCGCCCTGGCCAGTTCTCTTCCTCCTCGCTCTGACACGGCCACGCCCAGGGACTGAGACTGCAAAGGGAGAGAGTGTCCCCAGGAGAACTGAAAGACGGCTCGGGCTCGAGGGAGGCCCGGGTTCCAACCCCGGCTGCCGGCTTCTGATCCAGCTCTGCTAATGCACCTTGCAGGCAGGGGCTAATGGCACAAGTGCTCGGCCCCGCCACCCACGTGGGAGACCCAGACGGACGTCTGGGCTCCTGGCTTTGGGCTAGCCTAGTGTTGGCTCTGTTGGTCAGCCTTTCAGATAGATAAAACAAATAAATAGATACTAAAAAATGGATTTAAGCTCCCAGGCAGAGGAGTCCACAGCGTTCCCTGCCTGTCCAGGAGGAGCATCCTGGCTGCTCCCCAGCTCAGACCCCAGCCTAGACGCCCTGCAGTCTGGGGCGCTGGGAAGAAGGGGAGGCAGTCAGCCCCCCCCGCCCCCCCAGCACAGGCTGGCCAGGCCCCTCGGCTGCCACAACTCATCCTACAGGGGAGGGGCCCTTCCTGGAGAGGCTTCTAGCTGGAGGAGGTGCCCGAGATGCCTTTTAAAAACCCAGGTGCCGTTTCCAGCGTTCCCCGCTGCAGGAGAAGTGTGCGGGAGTGGAGGTTCACGGGCAGGATGCAGGCCCGCTCTTGCACCCTGGGCCGGCTGCTGCTCTGGGAGCCGTACCTCACCTACTCTGTTGGTCTGCGAATGTCCTGGCACAGAGGTGCCGGCGGCTTCCAGGTGCCCCCGCCACCCTGCTCCTACTGTCTGAGGGGCCTCTGATCACTCTGCGGTGCTGAGTAACTGCCCATCTACGCGGATGGCGGGGTTTCTTGCACGAACACTGGCAGGGTAAGCCTCCGCGCCGCCCCTGACACTGGGCCATGAGATACAGTCAGCTCTCCCTGTCCAGGTTTGGTGTCCGTGGGGGAGGAGTCGTGCCTGTGCTGGGCGTGCACTGTTTCCCTCCTGTCCTCATCTCTGAGCTGCACAGGGCATTTGTACCGTGCTGGGTGTCCTAAGTGGGCTAGAGAGATTTGAAGCGTGAGGGAGGACGTGTGGGTTTAACGCATGTACTGTGCCATCTTGCAGAAGGAACTAGACGTCCATAGATCCTGGTTTCCTCGGGGGGTGCAGGATCCTCCCCCACAGATGCCGAGGGGCAGCTGTGTGGGGGACGTGCGGCTTGGATTTCAGGGCAGGCAGTGGGTGCCACGTCTGGCCGCCGAGCAGCGAGGAGGCTGGGATTCGGGTGGCCCCGTGGCACGGAGCTGCAGAGACCAGCGCCGTCATGCTGAGTGCCACACGCTGCACCCCTGGGACAGAGGGCCCTGGTCACCCCCAGCGCCCAACCGTGGGCACCCCTGACACAGCTAACTCGAGCTCCCTCGTGTGTTTGGTGACTGCTCCTGGCCACAGAGTGGGCCGTGCAGCTTGGAGACTGCCACCAGGCTCGGCCGCGGCAAGTGGCACCCCAGCTCCCTCACGGAGGGTGAGTGTCGGTCGCACGGTCGGGCCACTTGGCCTCCTCTCCCGTAAGCGTCTGTTCCTGTCTGCGCCAGTCCCTTTCAGGGTCTTGGTCTTTTTCTCCACTTGAGGGTTCTCTCTCTGCTAGAGCCGGCTTCGCTTTCTCTGAGCGGAGTTGCACTTTCTTCCACTTTCTCGTTCGTCTTCTGACAGACATGCGTGTTTTTGTGTGTTGAGAGGGATGGTGTGCACCTACCGTATGTTGTGGTATTTTCTTCTTTACAAGAGGTTGTTAGGTTTCCATGTGCCTGTGAGTGCTTCTGCGCTTGGAGTCCTGGTGAGGAAGGCTCTGCCTGC
Source organism: Oryctolagus cuniculus (assembly GCF_964237555.1). Taxonomy (NCBI): domain Eukaryota; kingdom Metazoa; phylum Chordata; class Mammalia; order Lagomorpha; family Leporidae; genus Oryctolagus; species Oryctolagus cuniculus. Next base: position 121,546,747 of record NC_091442.1, read on the forward strand.
TCGGAGTTAGCAGGGAGCTCGGCTGTGCTAAACCTAGGGCTCGGATGCCCCTGTGCTGCTTGTGCCCTGCGGTGTGAGGTCGGGGCCCAGTGTGATCTCGTCCCTGGGCGGCTCTCAGTTCCCAGCACCGGTTACTGGGCACCCTGGATGTCCCAAGGAGCATCAGCCTCTTGCTATCAGGAGCCAGATGAGCACCTCCCTGTGAACCCTCATCCACACCTCGAGACGTCCTGCACGCACACCTGAGTGCTTGGTGTTGGCACAGAGGGGCGCACAGACCTGTGTGCTTGGTGTTGGGCACACAGTGCTTGGTGTTGGGCACACAGGGGCACGCAGACCTGTGCACTTGGTGTTGGGCACACAGGGGCACGCAGACCTGTGCGCTTGGTGTTGATACACAGGGGCGCGCACACCTGAGTGCTTGGTGTTGGGCACACAGGGGCGCACAGACCTGAGTGCTTGGTGTTGGACACACAGGGGCGCGCAGACCTGTGTGCTTGGTGTTGGGCACACAGGGGCGCGCACACCTGCCAATGCGGCAGACGGCACGTGGCACCCTGCGGCACAGGTGAGAACGTCTGCTGTGGTGGTGGAGCCAGAGCAGCCCCCAGGTCCTCTGGCGTCCAGTTCCCTGATCTTGCTGCTGGTCCCTCCCCCACGGAGCCCCTGCAGTGGGCCACCTAGCAGAAAGGGTACTGAGAGGAAACCCAGGGCCTACAGCCAATCAGGGGAGTGGGACACTGGATACTTACGGCAGGCTGAGGGCAAGGGAGCGCGGAGACCTCAGGCTCGGGGGAGCAGGGAGACCCCAGGCTCGGGGGAGGGAGCAGGGAGACCCCAGGCTCAGGGGAGGGAGCAGGGAGACCCCAGGCTCGGGGGAGGGAGCAGGGAGACCCCAGGCTCAGGGGAGGGAGTGCGGAGACCCCAGGCTCGGGGGAGGGAGCAGGGAGACCCCAGGCTCAGGGGAGGGAGCAGGGAGACCCCAGGCTCAGGGGAGGGAACGTGGAGACCCCAGGCTCAGGAGAGGGAGTGCGGAGACCCCAGGCTCGGGGGAGGGAGCAGGGAGACCCCAGGCTTGGGGGAGGGAGCAGGGAGACCCCAGGCTCAGGGGAGCAGGGAGACCCCAGGCTCGGGGGAGGGAGCAGGGAGACCCCAGGCTCGGGGGAGGGAGCAGGGAGACCCCAGGCTCCGGGGAGGGTGCAGCTTGTGCCCGCTCCAAGGCTTCACCGCCACTCTGCAGCCCTCTCACCTGTGGACATGTAAACTGCCCCATGGTTGTGTGGAGCCCTCAGTCTGTTGATTGTAACATGGCCAAATTGTCGATTGAAACCTGAGTCTCCCCATACTGAGGACTAGGGTGCGCTTCTGAGTGTGAGTCCACGGGCCTGGGCGCCCCCTAGGCACCAGCATGTCCTGGGGTGCTGGGGTGGGGGGAGTCCGTGTGTCCTGGGGTGGGGGGTATCAGTGTGTCCTGGGGTGCTGGGGTTAGGGGGGCATCAGTGTGTCCTAGGGTGCAGGGGTGGGGGGTCAGTGTGTCCTGGGGTGCTGGGGTAGGGGGCATCAGTGTGTCCTAGGGTGCTGGGGTGGGGGGTGTCAGTGTGTCCTAAGGTGCTGGGGTGGGGGGCGTCAGTGTGTCCTAGGGTGCTGGGGTCAGGAAGGGACATGAGTGTGTCCTAGGGTGCTGGGATAGGGGATGTCAGTGTGTCCTAGGGTGCTGGGGTGGGGGGTGTCAGTGTGTCCTGGGGTGCTGGGGTCAGGGGGGCACCAGCGTGTCCTGGGGTGCTGGGGTGGGGGGCGTCAGTGTGTCCTGGGGTGCTGGGGTCAGGAAGGGACATCAGTGTGTCCTAAGGTGCTGGGGTGGGGGGTGTCAGTTTGTCCTGGGGTGCTGGGATGGGGGGGTCAGTGTGTCCTAGGGTGCTGGGGTGTGGGGTGTCAGTGTATCCTAGGGTGCTGGGGTGGGGGGTGTCAGTGTGTCCTAAGGTGCTGGGGTGGGGGGTCAGTGTGTCCTGGGGTGCTGGGATAGGGGGCATCAGTGTGTCCTGGGTTCTGGGGTGAGGGGCATCAGTGTGTCCTAGGGTGCTGGGGTGGGGGGTGTCAGTGTGTCCTGGGGTGCTGGGGTGGGGTGCACATGAGTGTGATGTAGAGTGCGGGGGTTGGGTGGACATGACTGTGTCCTGGGTGCTGGGGTTGGTGGACATCTGCTTATTTTCTGCATGCTGGGCCCAGAGCTCTGACCGCCAGGCGTGTGTTGTCCCCTCCCCGCCGTTCCCGCTGCAGTCATGGTGTGAAGAGGAGCACCGGGCAAGGCAGGGCCGACGCGTGCCGATCGGCAGCGGTGCACATCACTCGGCGTTTTCCTGTGGCTTTTCTCTGGGACCCGATGCTTCCTGGACTTGAGGCTGATGTTGTGGGCAAAGCCACCCTTGGCGTCTGCATTGCCGATTCGGCCCCGGGGCTGGTTACTGGAGCATTGAGCATTGAGGCTGGAGGCGCAGGAGCCATCCGCTGCCCGGCTCTGGGCTCCTGCAAGGCCTCCTGCCGGTCCCAGCACGCGCTCAGCCCCTTCCTGGGACCCGGTGATGGCTTCCTGAGTTACGGCCCCTTTACCTGCGTGATGTGGGTAATGCAGAACAGCTCACGGCTAATAAACGCGCCGTGTGCCCGTGCATAAATAAGACGAGCCTTTGTAAAAGCGAAATCTGTATTTAAGGACGCGTTCGGCCGTGCTTGCCGCGTGCCGCAAAGGTCACCCAGATAGATTTGCCTTCTCCCGCGCCGCGGGCTGGGGAGAACGGGCTTTTCCATTCCCCTCCGTCCTGCGAACCTGGGGACGAAATTAGATTCCGAAATGGAGTGTGCAGTGTGGCCGGCGAGTTCCCGTAACGGGAGGGCACTGCCTCTCACCTTGCAAGCAGTGAGGTCATGATAATATGAAGCCAAGTGGATTAAAAATAAAACCAGAGGTGTTTATTTATGACCTGCCCAGAATTGGATTGGCATCCGTGTAAGCTGCGTCTAATGGTGAGAGACAGCAGATTGCTGTTGATGTGTCCCTGGGGACGTATTGCCAGGGAAATCTGCTCCGTGAATTCAATTTAAAGGCTCACGGAGAGCACCCCACGTGCGAAGGAAGTGGAATGGGCGAGGGGGAGGGGCACTGCGGTTAGACAACAGTTGGAGGCGTGTCCTGGCCGGAGAGGGTCCCAGTGCGGCCAGGCCCCGTGCCTGCACAGCTGGGCGCACCCTGATTCTGCCCCGTGAACAGACACTGCTGTCCTCAGCCGCAGGTGACGGGGGGGGGGGGGGGGGGGGCGATGCGCAGAGAGCCTAGGCCACACGGCGGGAGTCGGCGCCTCCTTGGCTGCCCCTCCGCGTGGGAAGCCTGGGAGACGAGGAGCGTCCACGGTCAGGGGCCGAGCCGGCAGCCCTCTCCATCACGAGGCCTCTGAGCAGGGTGGCACCAGCACCCTTAGAGGGCCCCCACCCCCTGCTGACTTTGGATGTGGCAGGGAGGTAGGAGGGTGGGGGAGCCTGCCCGTGGCCAGGCCATCAGAGCAGTCGGGGTGCCTGGTGGAGCCGTCTGCCTGGCTTGGGCTGGCCCTGAGCTGACGGCCTGGTCCGCACAGCCCTCTGAGCCCCACCCTGCCAGGCCTTCCCTCCGGGTTCCCCTGAATCCTGCCCTGCCCTTGGGGTCTCCCCCGCTCTGCACACGGGTGGTCAGTGGTCCGTGTCTGTGGCCGCCTGAGTCTCACCACGTGGACCCCGTCCCTGTTGTGGTTAGCGAGTCACCAGCCCATCAGGGTCCGATGGCCGCCTTCTGACCCGCGAGCTCGGGGGCTTCTTCACAGGTGCTGTTGGGTGTGGCTCGGAGACATGGGCAGCTGCAGGCCGGGGGCCAGGCCGCAGAGGGGGTTCCAGTGTGGAGGCTCTGAAGCAGGGCTCCTGCCTGGAACTCGAGAAGCCAGTGAGTGACAGGTGCCTCCTGTGTGTCCACTGCGCTCCTGCCGTGTGCCCTGTGTGTCCTCCGTGCGCCCAGTTCCTCTCTTGGTGCTGGGCGTCCTGTGTGTCCTGTGTGCCATCAGCTGACTGCCGTCATGGTGGTCCTGTTCACAGCGCAGGCTGAGCCTCAGGAACGGGAAGCTGTGGGCGGTGGGACTGGGCTGGCCCCGCCCTGGGGTTCCTGCAGCAGGGGCTTCCCCTGGGGGCTCTGTCTGCGGGCAGTTCAGGGGCTTGGGGAGGAAGTTCCCGGCTGAGGTGGCACCTGCGTCGTATGTAGTCTGTGGCCTGTCCCCGTGGGAACGTGGAGGGCCTGCAGGTCCCGAGTCCCAGCTGCGAGGGGCTGGGGGCCTGCCCGGTGGAGGTGGGCACGCTGCCCCCCGCCACCTCCCAGCTGCTGGCTGGGCACCTTCTCGGGATCCCTGGCCTCGCCGGTGCCCTGCTGACCAGCCTGTCCTCTGTCCACAGGAGCTGCTGCTCTTCCTGCAGAACCTGCCCACTGCCCACTGGGGCGACCAGGACATCAGCCTGCTGCTGGCCGAGGCCTACCGCCTCAAGTTCGCCTTCGCCGACGCCCCCAATCACTACAAGAAGTGAGCCTGGCCCGCTGCCAGCGGCTGCCGTGGGCCCCCGGGGACGGGGGCCTTGCTGGGCGGCCCCGCCCTGCTGGCACTGGCCAGGCCCAGACCCAGGCCCAGGGTCCGTCCAGGGCTGGCAGGGACGGGCCGCCTGTTTCTGAGATACCAAAGAGAGCCAGGGAGGGTCCTGGCTTTGGGGCTGAGGTGCGCCCCTTCGCCCGCCCAGCAGCGTCCTTGCCAAATGCCCGCCTCCTGAGGTGCCGGTCGGCGGACCCGGCCGGAGGGGCCGGGGCAGAGGGAGGCGTCGCCGCCTGGTACCTTGTCTGAAACGCGAAACTTGATCTGTTGAGTGAAAGAATAAAATACAGACGAAACGCCACGTGAGACTGCCCTCGGCGGAGAGCCCACCCTTTCCCGTGCTGTGTTCTCTCCTGGCTGGAACATGCTAGAATGCTGATGGCCAGGGTGGGATCCAGGAGTGGCCCCGGGCCCCGAGGAGTGGGTGGGCGCTGTGAGGCCACTCCCAGCTGCCATACTTTGCACTCTGACCTCTTAGAGGGCTCAGCCCCGGGGGGTGTGTGTCAGGTAGGGCCCGGAGCGGCTGTTCTCACGGAGCCCTGGGCACTGGCTGCAGGCCGGCAGGCGGGCAGGGTGTGGCGCCCGCAGTGGCCTGTGTGTCCCCCACCCCTCCCCGGCCCCCGCGGCCTAGCTGCCCTTTGCCAGATCTGCCCAGCCTGCCTCGTGGAGACTCACCGGCTCCTGGGGCCCTGCCAGGGCTGCGTCTGCTGCTCCAGGGGCTCGGGGCTTGCTTCCCCTGCATCCCCCAGGCCCGTCGCAGGCTGTGTGGCCTGCGCTGACACCGACACCTGCCCGTGAGGCCGCAGCCTCGGCCCCTGGGACCCTGAGCCAGGACAGCTGCCGTCCTCAGGAACCTGTTGTCACCAACACCCCTCAGGAGCAGCCACACCCCCTGCCCGGCCCAGCACACCAGCTGGAGGCTGTGAGTGTGGGGGCACGTGGCGTGCGCGTATTCCTGCTCCTGGGGAGAAGTCTGGTCGTTACATGCAGCGTAGCAATGAGCACAGCCCCACCCTCTGCCCCTCCCCGGGACTGGGGTCCGGCCATCCCAGCGCCCAGGACTCCCCGTCTCACTTAGCCGAGATGGGCCCTGGGAGCTCCCCCGCCCTCGGATCACCGCGGCTGTGCAGGCCTGTGCCCCGGGCAGCGGGCCCCACAGGCAGGAGGGCCCCACACCGGTGGGCTGGGTCCGGGCACCTTCCCGTGGCGCTCGGGACGTGGACGAGCGTCCTGTGTCCACGCGGGGCGGGGGGAGTGCTGGAGGCGAGCTGTCTGAAATGCCGTGTCCTGGAGACGTGGAATAAAGGTGCAGTCGCGAAGCCTGCGGCCTCGGCCTGTGATTCCAGGACTTGCGCGGCTGTGGGTCGGGCTGAGCTCAGCCTCGCGCGCCTGGCCCTGTGGGGCGCGGCATCACCCCCTCTTGCTGATGCCCCCGAGTCTTCGGGGGGATGAGGGTGAAGCTGGACTCGCTTGAGGGACCCTGGGCCTGGACCCGTGCTGCTGGGCTCAGAGCTGGCGTGCATAGCGCTGGGCTACAAGTGGGCCCCTCGGTGACGCCCTGTGGGCTGCGGGCAAGAGGGGCCTCCCCGTGTGGCCACCTCCGCCAGGTGTCTGCTCGGGAAAGCGCCCGTGCTGGGGTGGGCCCCCAGGGCTGACCTCTCCCTCCTGCTCTTGGGGCCTGGGAGCTGTTCACCCTGCCTGCAGCGCTGGCCTAACGGACCAACCCTGCCTCACTGAAATGGCCGCACGGAGCCCCGGTCGTCAGGGAGATCGGAGGTACGCGTGCTCTGAGTGCCCCACGGCCGCACCCAAAGCTCGGGCCTCTCCCAGCAGTTGTCCTGTGCTGCCCACAGACAGGCACGGGCTGCGCTCCTGTCCCCTGCGGTGGCCACCGCCCCCACGGGGGAGCCCACTTGCCTCTCTCGTCCCCAGTGACTGAGCGTGGAGCTGTGTGGGGGCCACAGTGTGGGCTGGCCGTGCCGATGCCTGCAGGCTGGAGACCGGGACCAGCGGTGAGGCTCCGTGCTCTGAGCAGGGGCCTGTGGCAGCTGACCACTGTCCTCTGCCCTCATGGTCGGAGTCTGGGGCTTGGCCATTGTCCCTCAGGCAGCTTGAGGTCTTCACGGCCTTGCACACACACACACACGCACACAAACACATATGTACACGTGTGCACACACATGTACACCCAGCCCCAGGGCCCTGAGAGAATCCCTGACCTCCGCTGGCGCCTGCCCGGCTCTGTGGGCACCGCTGGTTCCTGCCAAGGGGCTACTGGACTCCTAGCAAGGACAGACCTGTGGGGACAGCCGAGATTCTGGCGTGTGCGAGGGAGGGGACCTTGGAGTGGCTGAGCTTTGAAAGGGCTGATGGGTGGAAGACGCGTGCGTGGCGCTGGCGTGGACCTGAGACAGGAGCTCCTGTGTTTGGGAGGTGGGGACAGGCTGTCCAGAGAAGGTCCAGCTCCGAGCTGCCCTGCACCTGGGCCTCCAGGAGCACCCACGCTGGGCTCGAGGCCTTGCTGGCTCCCTGGCCCCGGTGGACCTGCCCCATGTGACTCTGGGCGGTGTTTGCCTGGGACACGAGTCCTTCCTGGGCCTCCCTGGTTCCTGCCTGCCCATGCCGGCCCCGGGGCTCCCTCTAGCAGCACTCATAGCCCAGTGGGCTCTGTGCCCCGGCTTGGAGGCCTTTCCACACCGTCCGGCAGCCCCTGGCGTAGAAGGCCCTCAACGAAGAGTGGACCAGTGGTGTGCGTGGCCATGGACGCGCCCGGCACCGACAGCCGTGCCTGCGTCCGATTCATTGACAAACCGGATTGTTCTTCCAGGAAAAAAATATAAATAAATAAACGCCGGGAGAATGTATGTAAATATAAAAATTAAACCCTCCATACTGAAAAGTACTTGAACATCTGTGTCCCTGGGTGTGGTGAGATCTTGCGGGCGTGGAACCAATGCTGAACACGGCAGAGAAGGGGACTGCTGGGCGTCCGTGCGCACCGCGGGAGAGGCCACGGTCCCCAGACAGCGGCTGCGGGAGACAGATGGGCCTGAGACACAGCCAAATCCTCAGTACCCAGGAGTCAGCTAAGACGGGCACAGCGCGGAGCACGGGCCACTGCGAGTGCCCAGTGGGGTGTTCACGCGGGGGGAGGGAGGGGAGGTGCCGGCCCGGGCGTTGGGCTCGGGGACCCCTTCTCCCGGGACAGCAGGAGACGCGCTGTGGCTCTGCCGGTCCTCGTGTTTCTGCACCGATTGTTCGGTTGCTGTTGCTCTTTAAACTGGGGTCAGCGTCACAGAGGAGGACACGGCACCAAGCGAACCCCGAGGTGAGGCCTATACCCCGCCCGTCCCTCCCCTGCCGCAGTCTCCCCTGGCCCTGGCAGATGCCTGCTGAGGGGGGAGGGGCAGGGGTGGGCGGTGCCGGGGGTGTGGGCCCCTTCACCCCGCTAGGTCGGGATGGGCTCTCTCCAGCGCAGCGTCCACCGCCACCTGGCGTCTCGCTTCTGGGCCCGGTCGGCCTCGGCCGCCGGTCTGGGGTGGTCCTGTCCTCTCTGGCTACCCCCACGCCTGTTCCCTCCTCAGTCCTCAGGCCTCTGCACGCTCACCTTGCAGGCCAGCACAGAGACCTCTTAGGACACCTGCTGTGCCAGTACCTGAAGCCTTTTCTGTCATTAAAATTCTCCAAGAATAATGCTCAGTGGTGTGCATTAGCGTAACTCGCGTGTTCCCTCGCTGTACACGGACTTGCTGTCCTCTTCCCGTTGCACGCGCGGCCGTGCCAGATGCCTGTCGCTCTGAGACGTGGCTGCAGCAGAGTGCACTGTGGGAGTCTCCATCAGGAGCCCACCAGTGACTGCAGCCCTGCACACACAGGCTACACGCGTGCACACACACGCATACACACATGTACCCATGTGCACACAGAGTGCCACGATGGACAGCCCTGCTCAGTGGGCTTCCGTTGGAATGGCCTAGGAAACACAAGCCTGAGGAAGTATTTAACTGTTTCAGGTGACTTAGAGAACAGAGACCACGCCCGACGCCCAGCAGAGGGAAAGGGAGAGGAAAGCAGCGGGAAGGAGCAGAGGCCCGGGTTGAAGGCCGTGCCGGGAGGAGGCTCAGGACCTGGTTGAGGGCGGTGCCGGGAGGAGGCTCAGGACCTGGTTGAGGGCGGTGCCGGGAGGAGGCTCAGGACCCGGGTTGGGGAAGGTGGCCGGGAGGAGGCTCAGGACCCGGGTTGAGGGCGGTGGCTGGGAGGAGGCTCAGGATTGGGTTGAGGGCGGTGCCGGGAGGCTCAGGACCCGGGTTGAGGGCGGTGCTGGGAGGAGGCTCAGGACCCGGTTGAGGGCGGTGCCGGGAGGAGGCTCAGCACCCGGGTTGAGGGCGGTAGCCGGGAGGAGGCTCAGGACCCGGGTTGAGGGCGGTGCCGGGAGGAGGCTCAGGACCCGGGTTGAGGGCGGTGGCCGGGAGGCTCAGGACTTGCACTGTGCGCACTTAGAACTCCGTGAACTCCGGCAGCCAGCGACTGACGGTGTTGAGAAGGAGGGTGGAAGAGCAAAGAGAAATGCTGACGCGGCGGAAGCGTGGTTGGGAGGCACCGTGTTCCCGTCAGCCACGTTGGGACAGCGCCCTGGACGAGGCCTGAGAGACAGGACCACACGCAGCAGCAGTGCCGGCCTTGGGGCGAGATCCTGGCCTGCCCACCTGCAGGGACCCGTGGGAGAGAGGAAGGACGACCGGAGCAGGAGCAGCACCGCTGGGGTAGAGGTGATGGACCGAAGCAGGCCTGGGGGGAGGGTCGGGGGCAGGGACTCGGCCGGTGTGGCAGCCTGGAGACAGCGCCGTCAGCCGTGGGAGTGCGGGGAGTGACAGCTGAGGTAGCAGGGGAGGGATCCTGAATATCATAGGCATTGAGAGAACAGGAAGATAAGTGATGGCAAGAGATGGAGCTGATAAGGGGTGCTGTTCAAACAGGGAGATTAAGGAGCAGCCCGACTGTGGGATGAGGGAGAGATGGGGCGGCCGCGGGGACAGTGCGTAGGTGGGGAGTCCACGCTCGGAGTCCCCCGTGCTTGGTGAGCCCAGGCTGCGGCGCGGCACAGCTGTCGGACGGGCCCGGATCCAGTCACTGGCCAGGGGGGCCGGGCTGGAGGAGCCGGCTGCAGGCCAGCGCAGAAGCACGGGATGGAGGCGCACCCCGCCCGTGGCCAAGGGGGCTGGGGCTGTGACAGGGCGGGGCTGGGGCCATCTGAAGTCCCTGTGGGAAGCCAGCCCAGCACCCACTGTTGGAAGGGTGGGGGGCCGGGTCCCACGGCACAGCGCCCGGGCTGAGCCCCTCCCTCCGCTTCCCATCCGGCTGCTCGCAGATGCGCCCTGGGAGGCAGCAGACGATGGCTCGAGCGTGTGGGAAACCAGAGGCAGCTCCAGGCTCCTGGCTGCGGCCTGGAGAGGCATCTGGGGAGTGACCCGGCAGGTGGACTGGCGCTGTCTGCCTTTCAGGCAGATGACAGTAAATACACGTGTGGAGAGGTGCAGAGGATCCGTGTAGCTGTCAGCGTGGAGGGCCTGGGCAGCAACAAAGCAGTTGCTGGGGCGTGTTCACGTGGCAGCCAGGGATGCCCTCGTCACCCGCCAGCCACCTGGAACACCTGGTCACCGTCGCCTCACAGGTGTCTCTCGGGACCCCACCTGGGACGTCCGGGTCACCCCCGCAGCAGCCCTGGCGGGGAGGTGCAGAGACAAAGTTTGCCCAAGAAGCACGGCTTCTCCCGGTGCGGCCAGTACGGAACCCAGGGCCTGGCCCCACTGGAGCTGCCCCCCGCCCCACCCGCGTCAGACCACGCCGGCAGGGTGCCACGCGTGGACGGTGCCTGTGAGCAGCAACGCAGAAATGACAGTGCAGGAACCCTGCCCCCCGCCGCACGTGGCTGTGGCTGTGGCCCCGGTTTCTGTGGCCTGCAGAGCCCGGGTCTGAGCCGTCCGTGCCGTACTCCATGTGTTCACCCACAGTCCATGCGTGTCTGATTAAGAGGTGGTCAGGTGCGTGTTGCTCGCGCACCTTTTAAATCATGTTACAGAGGATTTCTGTTTAGGTTCTATGTTGTTTCTTGAAACACGATGATTCAGATGCAGCCAGATGTTAACAGGAGCTAATCCTGGGTTGTGGGTATGTGAATATTTGCAAAATTACTCATTTGCTATAATTTTCAAATTCGTTAAAAACAAAAACAAAAAGCGACTTGGTGCTGGGAGCCGCGGTGTGCAGCAGCGGAAGGCTGGCGGTGAGGCCGCTGCACTCGGAGGCCGGAGACGGGGCCCGACTGCACCTGCCACTGCCCATCCGCGTCTCCCCCGGGCGCCGGTGAGGGCCTGGGGTGGGCGTTAGCTGGAGAGGGCTGCAGCGCCCACGTAGGGGGGCCGCTGGAAGAACAAAGCGGCCACTCGGGAGGCAGGGACGCGAGGGACGCGCTCCCCAGAGAGCAGCCCCCTGCCCACCAGCGCCCAGCCCACAGCCCACAGCCCACAGCCACTCAGGGGGCAGGGACGTGAGGGACGCGCTCCCCAGCGAGCAGCCGGGCCCTGCCCACCAGCGCCCAGCCCACAGCCACTCGGGAGGCAGGGACACGAGGATGCGCTCCCCAGAGAGCAGCGGGCCCTGCCCACCAGCGCCCAGCGCCCAGCCCACAGCCCACAGCCGCTCGGGAGGCAGGGATGTGAGGACGTGCTCCCCAGAGAGCAGCGGGCCCTGCCCACCAGCGCCCAGCGCCCAGCCCACAGCCCACAGCCACTCGGGAGGCAGGGACGCGAGGACGCGCTCCCCAGAGAGCAGCGGGCCCTGCCTACCAGCGCCCAGCGCCCACCCCACAGCCACTCGGGAGGCAGGGACGCGAGGACGTGCTCCCCAGAGAGCAGCGGGCCCTGCCCACCAGCGCACAGCCCACAGCCCACAGCCCACAGCCGCTCTCTCCCACGCTTTTTCCTTCGGGAACGGTCACCACCCACAGCAGTTGCGTTCCACAAAGCCTGGTGTCTCCAGCGTCAAGAGTGGGGGAGCCCAAGGCGCGTCCTGGGCACTTGAGAGACAGATGAGTGCGGATGTCCCAGGGCCACGTGTGGGAGGTGGCCAGGGTGACAGCCTCTTCCCCTGCATAGCAGCCCTGCACGTGCCTCACTCCCCATCCGACCCCAGTGCTAATGCCAACCCTGCCGTAACACTAACCCTGACAGCCATAACACCAAAATGCTAATCCTAAAGCTAACCAGAACACAGTAACCATAACCGTAACACCCAAACCCTAACCCTATTCTAACCATAACCATAACCCTAACCCTAACCTTAACCATAACACCCTAACTGTAACACCCAAACCCTAACCAAAATGCTAACCATAACACTAATCCTAACCCTAACTATAACACGAACCCTAAACCCTAACCTCTAAACCCTAACCTCAACACCAACCCCAAACCTAACCCTAACCCCAGTCCTAACCACTAACGCTAACCCTAACCCTGATCCCAACTCTAAACCCTATACCCGTCCCAACCCCAACCCCTAATACTAACCATAACTCCAACCCTAACCCTGATCCCAACCTACTCTGAACCCTCACTCCCAGCCGTCGCCCCGGGGGAGGTTGTGCCTGGCCGGAGGATGAGGCTGGCCTGGCCACACGAGGTCGATGGGTGGTCAGTTCACACCGGCAGCCCCCAGTGAACACCTACTGTCTCCCAGCTGTGGGGCAGCGGGCAGCAAGGGGGGACGCTGGTGCCGGCCACACCATCCCACCCCGCAGGGCCGGGGCAGTCCCACTCGCTGTCCCGGGTGCCCAGCGGCAGAGGCGGGCACAGTCCCGCTGCAGCTCAGTCTCTTAATGAACTCCTGTGGCCGCTCCTCACGTGGCCGCTGCCTCACGCGCCCCCGCCTGGGAATGCTAACAAGGTCTGCGGGGGTGCGGGTACGGCCGGCGCTGACCTGGCTATTAAAAATAATTGGCCACCCATAATGTGCAGGAGAAATGCGTCCGCCTTCGGTTTGGCTGCGCGATGTGAGTTATTCTCAGGTTGCCATAGAAACCAAGATCAGTTCCTAACATCTTTCAGATCTTTAATTTTGTGAGAGCCACGAGGACCGCTGTCTCTCAGAGGAGGGGGAGGAGAGGGAGGAAGAGGAGGAGCCCCCAGGCCACCCCTGCCGCCCCCTGCCCCCAGCTCTGGCCGGCAGCCCCAGCTGGATGGACACTGGGGCACTCTGCTTCTCAAGCGGTCCCTGGAGCAGCCCCTGCCTGTGGCTCCCGGAGGACTCCAGTTCTCCCTCTCCAGCCCTCGAATCCTGCCGAGCTGCCACCAGCACCAGGAGCAGGAAGGGCGGCCAGGCCGGCCCCTCCACAGCGCCTATGGGCTCAGGCACTGGGGCCCTGGGGCCCCTGCACAGCCCCCCCTGTGGTTCCTAGGAGCCCCACGGCCACGGCCACGCCCACTCCACCCTGGAGCCCCTGCACAGCCCCTCCTGTGGCTCCTAGGAGCCCCACGGCCACGCCCACCCCTGCCCTGGGGCCCCTGCACAGCCCCTCCTGTGGCTCCTAGGAGCCCCACGGCCACGCCCACCCCTGCCCTGGGGCCCCTGCACAGCCCCTCCTGTGGCTCCTAGGAGCCCCACGGCCACGCCCACCCCTGCCCTGGGGCCCCTGCACAGCCCCCCCTGTGGTTCCTAGGAGCCCCATGGCCACGGCCATGCCCACTCCACCCTGGGGCCCCTGCACAGCCTCTCATGTGGCTCCTAGGAGCCCCACGGCCACGCCCACCCCTGCCCTGGGGCCCCTGCACAGCCCCTCCTGTGGCTCCTAGGAGCCCCACGGCCACGCCCACCCCTGCCCTGGGGCCCCTGCACAGCCCCTCCTGTGGTTCCTAGGAGCCCCATGGCCACGGCCACGCCCACTCCACCCTGGAGCCCCTGCACAGCCCCTCCTGTGGCTCCTAGGAGCCCCACGGCCACGCCCACCCCTGCCCTGGGGCCCCTGCACAGCCCCTCCTGTGGCTCCTAGGAGCCCCACGGCCACGCCCACCCCTGCCCTGGGGCCCCTGCACAGCCCCCCCTGTGGTTCCTAGGAGCCCCATGGCCACGGCCACGCCCACTCCACCCTGGAGCCCCTGCACAGCCCCTCCTGTGGCTCCTAGGAGCCCCACGGCCACGCCCACCCCTGCCCTGGGGCCCCTGCACAGCCCCTCCTGTGGCTCCTAGGAGCCCCACGGCCACGCCCACCCCTGCCCTGGGGCCCCTGCACAGCCCCTCCTGTGGTTCCTAGGAGCCCCATGGCCACGGCCATGCCCACTCCACCCTGGGGCCCCTGCACAGCCTCTCATGTGGCTCCTAGGAGCCCCACAGCCACGGCCACGCCTGCCCTGGGGCCCGTGCACAGCCCCCCCTGTGGTTCCTAGGAGCCCCACAGCCACACCCACCCCTGCCCTGGGGCCCCTGCACAGCCCCTCCTGTGGTTCCTAGGAGCCCCACAGCCACACCCACCCCTGCCCTGGGGTCCCTGCACAGCCCCTCCTGTGGCTCCTAGGAGCCCCACGGCCACACCCACCCCCGCCCTGGGGCCCCTGCACAGCCCCCCCTGTGGTTCCTAGGAGCCCCACGGCCACACCCACCCCTGCCCTGGGGCCCCTGCACAGCCCCTCCTGTGGTTCCTAGGAGCCCCACGGCCACACCCACCCCTGCCCTGGGGTCCCTGCACAGCCCCTCCTGTGGCTCCTAGGAGCCCCACGGCCACACCCACCCCCGCCCTGGGGCCCCTGCACAGCCCCCCCTGTGGTTCCTAGGAGCCCCACGGCCACGGCCACGGCCACCCCCGCCCTGGGGTCCCTGCACAGCCCTCCTGTGGCTCCTAGGAGCCCCACGGCCACGCCCACCCCTGCCCTGGGGCCCCTGCACAGCCCTCCTGTGGCTCCTAGGAGCCCCATGGCCACGCCCACCCTGCCTCTGCCCAGTGTCGTTTCCATCTGGGCCCACTGTAGAGGGTCTCCAGGCTCCAGCCCTGGGCACTGCGGCTGTGGGCTCGGGCCTAGGGGGCTGCTGCGGGTGGGCGGCACGAGGGAAACAGTGAAGGCCCTTGGCCGACGTGGTGGGCAGGGGGCTGCGTCCAGAGGCCTCCCAGCAGGCAGGGGCTCCCAGGCTCCACTGAACACGGGGAGGGGGGCCGGCTGGAGCAGACTCAGCTCCCGAGGCTTGGGAGAGGGAAGCAGCAGGGGGCCAGGAAGCAGTGGCTGGGGGCGTGGCTGTGTGGTGCGGGGGCGTGGCTGTGTGGTGCGGGGGCGTGGTGGGGCGTGGCTGTGCGGGAGGGGCGTGGCTGTGCGGGGGCGTGGCGGCGCACCTGCCCTGTTTTCCCTGTAGCCCCTGCACTGGTTTCCGGGTGTCCTCGCACAGCCCCTGGAGACCACTTCCTGCTTTTCTTCCAGGTTCAGATAATTTCCCCCGAAGTGGCTCAGGCTCTCGCTAGCAGCGGTAGGAAGAGGGAGAGTGACCGCCGCGGCCTGAGCTTTGTTCAACTGCCCATTTCCACCCTGGGGGCAAAACACGCCCATCGCGGGCGCGCGCGGGGCAGGGGGAGGTGTGCGCCCCACGCGCGCGTCCGGCCCGTGTCTGGCTCCGAGTGCTCCTCCAGGGCCGAGTCACGGTTCCCGCGGGCGCAGGCGGGGCTGTTTCCCGCCAGCCTTGTCTCCGGCCTTGTCTCTCCGGTCCTGGCAGAGGGGCCCCTGGCGCCCGAGGCTGCCGCTCCCTGCCCTCCCCCTTCTGCTGTAGTCGGAGCCCCGCAGCGGGCCACGTCCCTCCCCCACGTCTTCTGCAGCATGGACAGAGGCGTGGCCTGTGCCACCTCCTCTGCTCTGCACCACAGCCCATTGTACAGACGGGGACACCGAGGCACGGAGGTCAGGCACGGTCCGATGGAGGTGGGGCGGGGTTTGGAAAAGGGTCAGAGCTCTCCCTAGCCCCGGCAGGCAGCCATGGGGCTGGTGCTTTCTGGGCCGGCGCACTGAAGACCAGCCCGGCAGAGGGGCCTGGGGCGCGGGCTGCAGGCGGTCTCGGTGCCAGCACGGGCGGGAGGGGCCCTGGCTATGCACGCGGAGGGCTCCCGCGTGCTGGGGGGAAGCTGGCCCAGCCCTCGGAGGCCGGGGGTCCAGGGCCTCAGCTCGGCACTGCGGCTGAGAGATTTCCATCGCTTCGCCAAATTAATGTTTCAGCTCTCCACGTCGCGGGAGCCGTAATGAGGTGTCAGCGTGGACGCGGGGACGGAACGGATGAATGGAGCGTCTTTTATGGTGTCATTACACTTTTATAATAAGATTTACTTGTCAACTTAAAATGTAATAACGTAATAATTTCTCCAGTAACCTGATGAGGACGTGTGGCCCAAGGTTCCGGAGTGAGCACCGCCCTGCAACGGTCGTGCGCCGTCCGCGCCCGTGCGGGCCTGCGGGGGCCACAGGCCGTTCCTAAGCCGTCGGTGGTTCCCATACCCCGGGGCGCGGGGTCGGCCAGAGCCCACCCCCTCGGCTCCTGCACCACAGCCCCCTGGGCTTGTGCGAGGTGAAGGAGGGTCGCGTGCTGTGTCCAGGCCACAGCTGGGCCTGAGGGAGCACCCAGAGAACAAACTGCAGCCGGGTGGGCAGCCCCACCCCCTCTCCTGTCCACTCCCCAGCACTTGACCTTGAGTGGGTCACAGACCTGGACGAGGCGCCAGGTGGGGAGGGGTCACCGGGCGAGCAGCTCTCTCGACAGCTGGACGGCGTCACCGCTGAGGCGCAGCAGTCAGGCCCGCGTGCCCAGCCCTGCCCGGCCCTCAGACACGTGGGGAGCTCGTCACAGACCCCCCTAGAGGCAGGGGCAGGCGCATTGGCACCAGGGAGCCCCACACGCGGCGTCCCGTGGCCTGTGCGGCCCCTGCAGGTCCTGGTCACGGGCGGTCAGTGGTGTGGGGTTCAAGGCAGCCCCCGGCGGGACCGGCAGCATCCGCACAGCACCTGAAGCCTGGGGGCACTCACTGCGCGGGGCGGGGGCGCTCACTGCGCCCGGGTCGGGGGGCACTCGTCTGCTCCCTCCGGAGCCGGGAGCCTGCTGTGCGGGGAGGGGCCTCCTAGCCCTTGTGGCTGGGTTCAGAGCTGAGCCCGTCCTGCCCCGGGTGGGCACGCAGGCTTTCTCGGGGGGCAGGCCCGGCCCCGCCCTGCGTGGTGTTTCCTCTGCTCCTGGGACGTTCCCGTCAGCCTCCAAGAGACTGACACAGCCCAGGAACCCCCTGGGCCCACCAGCTTCTCTCCCCACATCTCTGCCTTTTACCACCAAAGCCACTGCTGTGCTGACCCCGCCCACACTCCCCTGCCCCAGGACCGCTGCACGCCCCTCTGCCTGGGCCGCCCCCTCCTGGGCGCCTGCCGTGCCGCTGGTTTCGTGCTGTAGCTTTGTCCAGATGCCGCCCCTGGCTGAGCACCTGGCGCTGTGAGTTTGCTCCTGGACTTCTCTCCCCACTGCGGGGCGAGCCCCGCTTCCTGTGCACACAGTAGGTGCTCACTACGTGTGTCTTGACTGAGCTGGGTCCCCCCTCGGCAATTCCGACTGTGTGTGTGAACAGCGAGCCTGCAGGCGGCAGGGCTGAATGTGGAATGTTCCAGAAGGAGCGGGGGTGGCGTCGCTGAATCCCCGCCAGCCGGGGCCACAGCCCAGGGAGCAGAGGTGTCCCCAGGTGCCCAGGAGGGAAGCGTCCCCAGGGGCCCAGGTCCCTGTGACCCCCAAGCTGGTGCGTCCTGGGCTCCCAGTCTTGGCTGACCTCCCTGTGCGGAGGCTGCACACCAGAGCCCCAGGTACCCCTTCCCTCTGTGGCCCCGCCCACGGGTCCCGCCTTTCTCGGGCTCTGAGGCCGCTGGGACCGCCACCTCCCTCCCGCCCTGCTGACCTGTGCCGGGCAGACGCCCGCCGTCACCAGGCCCATGGAGCACCCTGCTTGGGCCTTCCCCACTGACCGCCCACCAAGACGGCCAGCTGTCAGTCACTCCCCACTGCGGGGAAGCAGAGAGCACTGGCTGCCGTCTGGGTCTCGGCCCACGGCTCGGGGCCTGGTGTTTAGGGAAGGCGGGTTCTCTTTTCTTCCTCTAACGTTCATTCATTTATTTGAAAGGCAGAATTACTGAGAGAAGTCTTCCATCCGCTGGTTCACTCCCCAAATGGCCAGGGCTGGGCCAGGCTGAAGCCTGGAGCCAGGAGCCTCCTCCGGGTCTCCCACGCGCGTGCAGGGGCCCAAGGGCTTGGGCCACCTCCTGCTGCTTTCCCAGGCCACAGCAGGGAGCTGGATCGGAAGTGGAGCCAGGAGATATGGGATGCCGGCGCTGCAAACGGTGGCCTCACCGGCTGCGCCACAGCGCCGGCCCCAGGGAGGGTGGGCTCTTGCTGCTTTGTCGCTCAGGCCGGCCACGGCCACGGCCATGGGGCGTTTGCTCAGTCCACCGATGGACCGGTTGCTGCTGTGGGGACGTGGCTCCCGGGAGGCGGTGCTTCAGGGCCTGTGATCTGTGCCAGGAGCAGGTGTCGCAGAGGGGAGCCCACCCCACCGTCAGCAGAAGGCCCACGGGGCACGGGGCACGGGTGACTGGCGGCCAGGGGCGCAGGGCTGGCACAGGTGGGTGGAGTTCATCGTCTGCGGGGCAGCCGGGTGCCGCGGGCCGCTCACTGCCCCTCCCTGTGGACGGCGACCCCGGCCTTGTGGGGCTGAGCGGCTGGGAGGCAGCCGTCGACCGGGACGGCTTGGCGTGGGGCACGGCGGCCTCTCCGTCACCCACGCCGGGCACGCGCTTCAGGCCGCATCACACCGCGGGCTGATTTCATGTGGGCAGGGTGCATGTGCTGTGTGAGCACGCGACACGTGTGTGCATGGTGTGCATGCAACCTGCGTGTGGCATGTGGGGTATGTGTGTGTGTGGCTTATGTGCTGCATATGTGTGGTGTAGTATGTGATGCGTGTGATGTGTTGGTACAGTGTGTGGTGTGTGCGTGGCATGTGAGATGTGATGTGTGTGTGTGTGCATGGTGTGTGCAGTGTGTGTGCAGTGTGTGTGTGTGCGGTGTGTGTGCAGTGTGTGTGTGGTGTGTGTCGTGTGTGTGGTGTGTGTGTGTGGTGTGTGTATGGTGTGTGCAGTGTGTGCAGTGTGTGTGTGTGTCGTGTGTGTGGTGTGTGCAGTGTGTGTGGTGTGTGTGTGCAGTGTGTGCAGTGTGTGTGTGTGGTGTGTGTGTGGTGTGTGTGTGGTGTGTGTATGGTGTGTGCAGTGTGTGCAGTGTGTGTGTGTGTCGTGTGTGTGGTGTGTGTGTGGTGTGTGCAGTGTGTGTGGTGTGTGTGTGGTGTGTGTGTGTGCAGTGTGTGTGGTGTGTGCAGTGTGTGTGGTGTGTGCAGTGTGCGGTGTGTGTGTGTGTGTGTGTGTGCGGTGTGTGTGTTGTGTGTGCAGTGTGTGTGGTGTGTGCGGTGTGTGGTGTGTGGTGTGTGTGGTGTGTGTGTGTGTGGTGTGTGTGTGTGTGGTGTGTGTGGTGTGTGCAGTGTGCGGTGTGTGGTGTGTGTGTGTGTGTGGTGTGTTTGTGTGGTGTGTGTGTGGTGTGTGTGTGCAGGGTGTGTGCAGTGTGTGTGGTGTGTGTATGTGTGTGTGGTGTGTGGTGTGTGTGTGTGTGGTGTGTGTGCGGGGTGTGTGTGTGTGCAGGGTGTGTGGTGTGTGTGTGTGTGGTGTGTGTGTGGTGTGTATGTGTGTGTGTGGTGTGTGGTGTGGTGTGTGTGTGGTGTTGTGGTGTGTGTGTGTGTGGTGTGTGTGCGGGGTGTGTGTGTGTGCAGGGTGTGTGGTGTGTGTGTGTGCGGTGTGTGTGTGGTGTGTGCAGTGTGCGGTGTGTGTGTGTGTGCGGTGTGTGTGGTGTGTGTGCAGTGTGTGTGGTGTGTGCAGTGTGTGGTGTGTGGTGTGTGTGGTGTGTGTGTGTGTGGTGTGTGTGTGTGTGGTGTGTGTGTGTGTGGTGTGTGTGGTGTGTGCAGTGTGCGGTGTGTGGTGTGTGTGTGTGTGGTGTGTTTGTGTGGTGTGTGTGTGGTGTGTGTGTGCAGGGTGTGTGCAGTGTGTGTGGTGTGTATGTGTGTGTGTGGTGTGTGGTGTGGTGTGTGTGTGGTGTTGTGGTGTGTGTGTGTGTGGTGTGTGTGCGGGGTGTGTGTGTGTGCAGGGTGTGTGGTGTGTGTGTGTGCGGTGTGTGTGTGGTGTGTGCAGTGTGCGGTGTGTGTGTGTGTGCGGTGTGTGTGGTGTGTGTGCAGTGTGTGTGGTGTGTGCAGTGTGTGGTGTGTGGTGTGTGTGGTGTGTGTGTGTGTGGTGTGTGTGTGTGTGGTGTGTGTGTGTGTGGTGTGTGTGGTGTGTGCAGTGTGCGGTGTGTGGTGTGTGTGTGTGTGGTGTGTTTGTGTGGTGTGTGTGTGGTGTGTGTGTGCAGGGTGTGTGCAGTGTGTGTGGTGTGTGTATGTGTGTGTGGTGTGTGGTGTGTGTGTGTGTGGTGTGTGTGCGGGGTGTGTGTGTGTGCAGGGTGTGTGGTGTGTGTGTGGTGTGTGTGTGTGGTGTGTGGTGTGGTGTGTGTGGTGTGTGTGGTGTGTGTGTGTGTGGTGTGTGTGCGGTGTGTGTGTGTGTGCAGGGTGTGTGGTGTGTGTGTGTGTGGTGTGTGTGTGGTGTGTGTGTGCCTGCTCTGCGCCAGCGGCTCTTCCTTGGTTGCCGGTGCTCCCTGGCCTCCCCCCTGCGCTCCCTGGCCTCCCCCCTGCGCTGGGCCTCACGGAACCTCCTGTCCCTGCTGCAGCCGGGGTCACCAGGGTCACCGGGGTCACCGGGGTCACTGGCCAGAGCCGGCAGGGGAAACAGAGGCCCGGCGCTGCGGCCGCGATGGCGCTGGGCTCGCACCTCTGCTGCCCCGGCCCGGAGCCCCGCGGAGGGGGCGCGGTGCGTGTCCACTGCCAGTGGGGCCGTTTCCTTACAGATCCCGCGTGGGCTAGTGCCAGGACCGCGGGGCAGAGGGAGGTGCAGACGCCCCGCGGCGTGGCCGCGCTCCCTCTGTCCCTCTGTCCCTCTGCCGCCGTCCGCCCGCATCTCCCTCCCTCCCTCCCTTCCGTGGGGATGGCTGCGCCAGGCTCTTGTCTGCGCAAAGAGCTCGCGTGGAGCAGGGAGGCGGTGAGCCGGGCGGCCTCTGCGGGCGGATCCGTGTCGGTCACCGAGCCGGGGAGCAAGGGCACGCAGTCCCGCGGGGCGCGCGCGGCGTCGCGGGGAGCCGGGCCAGTGCGGGCGGGGACGCGGGCCAAGTCCTCCCGGGCTTCACTGCCGACGGCAGCGCCGCGCGTGGGCCGCCTTCCGGAGTTCCGGGTGCGGGTCCACGCGGGCCGGCCACGCCGCCCGAGGGCTTGCAGCGGGCAGAAACCAGCGCCCGCGCCGCCCGGGGTCCCGCAGCCCCTGTGGGCGGGAGGCCGTCTGCGCCCACCCCGGCCCGCGCACGAAGCGGGTGAGGGTCCGCAGGCCCCCGGCTGCTCCCCGCGCGCCACGCAGTGCGTCCCGGCTGCTCCCCGCGCGCCACGCAGTGCGTCCCGGGAAGCTCCCGGGGGCGACTCCCACCCGGCCAACCGCGCCGGCTCCGCCAGGAGACACTGCGGCGCCTCCCCGCCTCGCTGCCCCTCGGGGCGCACGCAGCGCTCGGGCCTCTCCTCCGCCCCGCGCCCGCGCCCGCGCCCGCGCCCCGCGCCCGCCGGGCTCCCCCTGCGCCCCGCGCACGCGCCCGCCTGGCTCCCCCTGCGCACGCGCCGGCCGCACCCCGGCCCGCCGCGCCCTCGCCTCCTGCGCCCACCTCACCCCGAGCTCCCTCCGTGCGCCTCTCCTCACCCATGCCCGCCTCGCGTCCCCGCCTCTCCTCACCCCTGCCCGCCTCGCGTTCCCGCCTCTCCTCACCCCTGCCCGCCTCGCGTTCCCGCCTCTCCTCACGCGCCCGCCACGCGTTCCCGCTTCTCCTCACGCGCCCGCCGCGCCTCTCCTCACCCCTGCCCGCAGGGCGCCTTCTGGAGCCGCGGAGCCGTGTCTGATGTCGGCCGGGGTCGCGGGCCCTAGCCCAGCTCGGGAACGCGGCGAGGCCTGGCGAGGCGGGCCGGCCTCCCGACCCAGGCCCGCATCTGGCTCTGGAGAAGGGGGGCGCGACCCCTCCCGCAGCCCCGCGGGCGGAACCGCGCTGTCGTCCCGAGGGGCCCAGCTCTGGCGTGGACTTTTCTGGAACGTTCCTCCTCCCAGCTCCCCACGGGCCTTCTCCCAGCCTCGCTGCGGTGGACTTAAACCCGGGGACGCGGCTGGGCCCCACACTCTCTCGGGGACCTGCGCCGAGCCCCGGCCGAGCGCCCCCGGCCCGACCACGCGGTGACAGCCCCGGCCGAGCGCCCCGCGGCCCGACCACCCGACCACCGCGGTGACAGCCCCGGCCGAGCGCCCCCGGCCCGACCACGCGGTGACAGCCCCGGCCGAGCGCCCCGCGGCCCGACCACCCGACCACCGCGGTGACAGCCCCGGCCGAGCGCCCCCGGCCCGACCATGCGGTGACAGTCCCGGCCGAGCGCCCCGCGGCCCGACCACCGCGGTGACAGCCCCGGCCGAGCGCCCGCGGCCCGACCACCGCGGTGACAGCCCCGGCCGAGCGCCCCGCGGCCCGACCACCGCGGTGACAGCCCCGGCCCGACCACCGCGGTGACAGCCCCGGCCGAGCGCCCCCGGCCCGACCACCGCGGTGACAGCCCCGGCCGAGCGCCCCCGGCCCGACCACCGCGGTGACAGCCCCGGCCCGACCACCGCGGTGACAGCCCCGGCCGAGCGCCCCCGGCCCGACCACCGCGGTGACAGCCCCGGCCGAGCCACCACGGTGACAGCCCCGGCCGAGCGCCCCCCAGCCCGACCACCGCGGTGACAGCCCCGGCCCAGCGCCCCGCGGCCCGACCACCGCGGTGACAGCCCCGGCCCAGCGCCCCGCGGCCCGACCACCGCGGTGACAGCCCCGGCCGAGCGCCCCCGGCCCGACCACCGCGGTGACAGCCCCGGCCGAGCGCCCCCGGCCCGACCACGCAATGCTGCTGGTGGCCTGAGCCCGTGGCGACAGTGAGTTCGTGCTTGCTTGGCGGCTCACGTTTCGGGGCGGCCCGTTTGACCCAGGCGAGGACGGCACAGGTGGTGAAGGCAGGGAATGTTCTGGCAGCCTGTGCTCCCCACGCTGGGCGCTGGGCCGGGCGTGCGCTCAGCAGCTTCCCAGCCCGGCAGGGACAGCCGTGTCCACTGCCGTCCCCTCCCAGCGAGGCCAGCAGGGCCTTGGCAGAGAGGTCACCGCACAGCTGTGGACACCCCCGCGTGGTCTTCTCTCCCGCACGCCCAGGTGGTCCCCTGAGCCCCAGCGTCAAGGGTGGCACCACCTGGGCGTGGTCTCTCAGGCCAGAGGTCTCTGCTTGGAGCCGGTGGCCGCCTGGCCCGGGCTGGCCGACTGTGCCGGGCTCCGCTTCCCCGTCTCTAAGATGGGCGTGCTGTCCGGGGCTGCGTCTGCGGCACCCCACGGGCGACTCCGAGCGCCCCGGGCCATGCGGGCTGAGGGTGGGGGGTCTCAGCACGTGGCCCAGGACCACCGTGTCTTCAGCTCGCGAGAGCCAGGTTCCAGATGGACTCGTCCCCCATGTATATTAGCACAGCACATGAAAAATACATGACAGCTTGGTAATAAGCCCGCAGATCATAGCTGTCAGATTGCCTTAGAAACACAGGCAGTGAGGTCCCCGGAGGAGCCGCGCCGGCTGTCTGGGCGGCAGATGCTGGGGGGCGGCGTGCGCCCCACCATCGCCGTCTCGGTGTTCGTGCTAATCTGCTTCCGGCCGGGCACTCCATCTCGCAAGTCCGCGAGCTTAAGCATTGATCAGCAAAGCAGCCGCTTCTATCTGTCTGCGTGATTTAATGTATTTATCACCGTGCTTTGAGAATGCCTCTTCGCCTATCTCTGAGATGTCTCCCCCGGACTCCCCATCAAGTTAATCAGGTCCACGCCCCGCCGGCTCTCCCTGCCCCCCCCCCCCAGCCTGGCTGGCTGATTAGCAGCTCGCGTCGTTAGGTCGCGGTACTAATCTCCCCCCGGAGAGGAAGGTGGTGTCGAGGGGCCAGGGGTCCGAGGGGTGGCCCCTCGGAGCTGCACTGCTGCGCGCCTGGGGCAGAGCCGCGTTTTCAGTCGTGGGGCAGCGTCCAGCCGTTTAACTGTCTCGCGGTGTCCGTTCGCGAGGTGGGAGGGCCGGGCGCCTGCCGTGGCTCATGTCTGAAGTGCAGTGGACTGGGGGTGGCTGGGGAGGAAGCAGCAGGCAGACCGGCCACCGAGCAGGTGGACACAGCCCTGTGGCTCTGGCCAGGTGGGGCCGGGCCGCCTGCAGGGAGAACCTGGGGGTGGGCGTGGGTGGGCTCTGGGGGCTGGGGTGGGCGTGGGTGGGAGCTGGGGGCTGGGGTGGGCGTGGGTGGGCTCTGGGGGCTGGGGTGGGCGTGGGTGGATGCTGGATGCTGGGGTGGGCGTGGGTGGGCACTGGGAGCTGGGGTGGGCTCTGGGGGCTGGGGTGGGCGTGGCTGGGCTCTGGGAGCTGGGGTGGGCGTGGGTGGGCTCTGGGAGCTGGGGTGGGCGTGGGTGGGTGCTGGGGGCTGGCGTGGGCGTGGGTGGGCACTGGGAGCTGGGGTGGGTGTGGGTGGGCTCTGGAGGCTGGGGTGGGCGTGGGTGGGCACTGGGAGCTGGGGTGGGCTCTGGGGGCTGGGGTGGGCGTGGCTGGGCTCTGGGAGCTGGGGTGGGCGTGGGTGGGCTCTGGGAGCTGGGGTGGGCGTGGGTGGGTGCTGGGGGCTGGCGTGGGCGTGGGTGGGCTTGGGTGGGAGCTGGGAGCTGGAGTGGGCTTGGGTGGGCTCTGGGGGCTGGGGTGGGCGTGGGTGGGTGCTGGGGGCTGGCGTGGGCGTGGCCGGACGCTGGGAGTGAGGCGGGATGGGAGAGTGGCTGCATCCTGCCTGGCCACCCCTTCCTGCTCTGAATTTTGCTAGCTGGGGTCCACGCGTCAGCCCCGACGCGTCCCTAGCGCTGTCCCTAAGGCAGGTGCTTTTATGTCATTGGCCGCTTCTGGGGGGTCCCCTGGCCGGGCCAGGGTGCGGTCTCTCTGAGCTTGCCCAGCACCTGGACTGAGTCCTGCACACGCTTTTGTCGTGGGCTGGGCCTGGGCCCACAGAGGCCTCCTCGGCCAGCAGGGAGGTCTCCCTTGTCCTCCCTTGTCACGTGAGGGCCTTCAGGAGCTGTGTGGGGGGCCCAGCACGTCCTGAGCCCGCAGCTGGTGGAGACGGACCAAGGCCCTGGGCGGCCCAGGCTGCCTGGTGAGGGGCTCAGTCCGGGGCTGGCCCGGCAGCTGGGAGGCCCAGTCCCCCAGGGTGGAGGTGGGGCTTGCAGTGACTTCGGGTCCCACCGCGTCAGCACTCGGGGCCCCGGGCTTGAAGCCCAGGGACCCTGTGATCGCTGCCTTTCTTCCGAGGCAGACAGGGGTGCGGCCCTCCCGGGGCAGGCACTCTGCTCCCCCATGGTGCCCAGGGCAGGCACTCTGCTCTCCCATGGTGCCCCAGGGCAGGCACTCTTACTCTCCCATGGTGCTCCGGGGCAGGCACTCCCTGCCTCTCCCATGGTGCCCCGGGGCAGGCACTCTGCTCCCCCATGGTGTCCAGGGCAGGCACTCTGCTCTCCCATGGTGCCCCTGGAGCAGGCACTCTTACTCTCCCATGGTGCTCCGGGGCAGGCACTCCCTGCCTCTCCCATGGTGCCCCGGGGCAGGCACTCTGCTCTCCCATGGTGCCCCGGGGCAGGCACTCTGCCTCTCCCATGGTGCCCCGGGGCAGGCACTCTGCTCTCCCATGGTGCCCCGGGGCAGGCACTCTGCCTCTCCCACGGTGCCCTGGAGCATGCACTCTGCTCTCCCATGGTGCCCTGGGGCATGCACTCTGCCTCTCCCATGGTGGCCTGGCTGTTCTGGCCGGGGCCGTGCAGTCTGGACAGCCACAGCTCTGACTGGTAGCTAATCCGTCCCCACACCCAAACCTGCACCCCAACCCCCACTCCTGGGTGCGGGGCCCCAAGCTGCGGCAGCCTCTGTCCCGGCTCCTTTGGGTGGCATTTTCTAGAATGTGGGCCAGGTGACGAGCGCACAGTCCGCTCTGACCCAGGCCTGAGTCAGGAGCAGAATTGACTCTCCTGGCTCGGTCGCACTGTGTGCCCCTGGGGTCTTCCTCTCAGCCTTGCATCCCGGGGACACGGGAGGCTGCCCGGGCCAGGCGTGGCCCCGTGTCTGAGTAGCTCACAGTGTGGAAACCTGGGTTAGCATGTTCAGGGAGGGCTTTCACAGCCCATCCTGTGGGCAGGGTCGCTGCCCCCACGTGGCGCTGCTGTCAGTAAACGAAGAGTGGGTGCAGCCCCCGGCCCGCCCCTCTGCACCCCGACCATCCTGTGCACAGCCAACAGCAGCGCCGTGTCGGCTCAGGCACTGCCTCGCTGGGGTCGGCACGCGGGTGGGACAGAGCACAGGAGAGCTGCAGAGGCCGGGGGCCCGGGCGAGCCTCCTGCGACTGCAGCCACTCCAGGGACCCGGCTGCCGTGAGAGCCCAGCTGGCGACAAGTGGATGTCATGCGGCCCCGGGGCACCTGACTTCCAGGTCGTCCCCAAACAGCAGGAGAGACGGCGCGGTGCTGCCGTAGAC
The DNA here is from genome assembly GCF_964237555.1 of Oryctolagus cuniculus. NCBI lineage: Eukaryota > Metazoa > Chordata > Mammalia > Lagomorpha > Leporidae > Oryctolagus > Oryctolagus cuniculus. The sequence continues at coordinate 121,573,199 of NC_091442.1, forward strand.
GCCGAGCTCTTCAGAGACGAGAGTCCTCCACGGGGTCATGGAAACAGCACAAGTGGGAGGCAGTTTTGCTGCCAGGGTTTTTTTAATCCATGCATAGTTTTTCATAATATGCTTCCTCCATGCGTGTGGAAACATTCTCTTTTGCACACCGAGTGGCTGCCTTAGGGTCGAGGGTGTTCATTCAGACCAGTGCAGCCCGCTGGAGGGGCCACGCTGAAGTCTCTCTCTCCCTGGGGGCACGGGGGGGACAAGTCTGGCTCACTGTGGCCCTGGCCATGCCGGGACACAGCCGGGCTCTGGCTCGCGCCCAGGGAGCTGGCCGCTAGGGGGCGCCCAGAGCTCCTCCCGTTCCTGCCTGTCGTGGTCGGCGTGTGTCTGAGTGGGGTGTGGAGCCGTGGTCGTGGGAGGCAGAGCCCTCTCGGGACTTACAGGGTTGACGGCATCGAGGGACTCACGTGAGAGCGTGCGTCCAGGTGTCGTGGTCGCCAGTGGCCTGGGTGCCCCGTCCTTTGCTGGCCCACGCTGTGCACCTGGGTCAGGCGTGCAGGCAGCAGCCGATTTGTTCAGGAGTGAGCTTGGTTCTGGGTCTGAGCTCTGCCAGTCAGTCTCCCGAGGGTATTTGGAACTGGAACTGAGAAAAAAAAGGATTCAACATTTCTCTGGTGCCGGTGGATACGGTGAGAGGCCAAGGAAGCCGATCGCTCGGAGCGGGGAGAGGCTGAGAGGCGGCGGCTGGCGTTGGAGCCCCAGACACGTGTTCCAGACACCGGCCAGCACCTCCGGGGGCAGGTGGCTTTAAAATCTCCATAGTTCTTCTTAGGCTGGTTGAGTTGGGTTTCTGTTCTGTGCAACGGAATAACCTTAGTCAAGAAAGTGTTAAAAGCATGTGCTGCCATCAGCTTTGAGAATTAATCAGTGTACACAAATTATCACTTGAATATGACAAGACATTTGGCACAACTTTATTGCAGTCATTTGGAATCCGAGCTCCAGAATTCGCCAGCTTTCTCCCCCATTATCTCTGTTGCTTGAAGAACATTCTGTCTTGTCTGCCTGGGAAGTCATTTCCTAACCACAGCAGGACACCTCGCGTTCTCGGGGCCGGCGGGGCCTGGGCTGCGGCTCTGCGCGGGTGCCCAGCGCCGTCGGGGTGCCCAGCGCCACACCACTCTCTTCCTGGAATGAGCCAGGCACAGGCCGTCGACTGGCGTGGAAGGGCAGGCTCGTTGCTGGGTAGAAGGTGTTTCTCAGGAGCGCTTTCTTCAGAATGGCCGTTTTCGTGACCTTCCTGAAGAGCCCTCGAGAGGGTAAATTACAGACCTTTGTGCGCGGTCAGCGCGCCCTTCCGTCCCGATTCCCAGGCCACTGTGCAGTGTCCTCGGCGGCGTCCGCGCTGCCCTCCGCCCGGCCCGCGTTGCTGTGCCCTTTGGCGCCCTCGCCCCCAGAGCCGCGTGGCGAGCGAGGGCCCACGATCCCAGCACCGTGAGAGCTGAGGAGACGCCTGGCCTGCATTCCTTTTAGAAAGACAACGCGTGTTTTTCCCTGGAAACTCCAAGGACCTGAGTGGATGGAGTCATGAATCTCCCCGGAAGCTGAGTGGGAGTCGGTGTCCGGGCGCCGCGGCCGACAGCCCCGCGCTGCATCCCAGGGGACGTGCTCTCTGGCCTCTGTGCTGCGCCCCCCCCCCCCCGCCCCGCCTTGGGGCCCTGGCAATCCTGCCGCGCCTCCTGGGTCCGCAGCCTCTGCCCTCAGCCGGACGCCCGTTGCCCCGTCTCCCGTTTCTCTCGGGTTCCCGTGCGGCGTCCACGGCCCCGGGGATTCCCGAGCGGCGTCCGCGACCCCGGGCTTCTGGGGTTCCCGTGTGGCGTCCGCGGCCCCGGGGTTCTGGGGTTCCCCTGTGGCGTCCGCGGCCCCGGGGTTCTGGGGTTCCCCTGTGGCGTCCGCGGCCCCAGGGTTCTGGGGTTCCCGTGTGGCGTCCGCGACCCCGGGGTTCTGGGATTCCCCTGTGGCGTCCGCGACCCCGGGGTTCTGGAGTTCCCGTGTGGCGTCTGCGGCCCTGGGGATTCCCGTGCGGCGTCCGTGACCCCGGGCTTCTGGGGTTCCCCTGTGGCGTCCGCGGCCCCGGGGTTCTGGGGTTCCCGTGTGGCGTCCGCGGCCCCGGGGTTCTGGGGTTCCCGTGTGGCGTCCGCGGCCCCGGGGTTCTGGGGTTCCCGTGTGGCGTCCGCGGCCCCGGGGTTCTGGGGTTCCCTGTGGCGTCCGCGACCCCGGGGTTCTGGGGTTCCCATGTGGCGTCCGCGGCCCCGGGGTTCTGGGGTTCCCGTGTGGCGTCTGCGGCCCTGGGGATTCCCGTGCGGCGTCCGTGACCCCGGGCTTCTGGGGTTCCCCTGTGGCGTCCGCGGCCCCGGGGTTCTGGGGTTCCCGTGTGGCGTCCGCGGCCCCGGGGTTCTGGGGTTCCCGTGTGGCGTCCGCGGCCCCCGCTGCTTCCGTAACCGTGTTTTCCCATCAAGGCTGCCTTGCTTGTCCTTGGATCCTCCGATCCCGTGGATGGTTGCAGTGTCCTCCCCATCTCAGTGCTTGCTGATTCGTGATGTAAGATGCTCCTCTGGGCCCCACGTTGGTCCTGGGTTGTTGGCCGCCAGGCTGGCGGGAGAGGTGTCGTGGAGGCCGTCCCTGCCCCGTGGGGTCCCTCCTGCAGGCCAGTGTGCTTCCGTCCACGTCTGGTGCAGGGACCTGGGCTGGCCCAGGTCGCCACGACCAGGTTTTTTTTTAATTTGATTTTTTCCTGCAGCCCAGAAGTCGACAGCTTTCTCTGCGAAGGGCCACACTGTCTGTCACAGCTGCTCAGCTCTGTCATCACAGCAGGAGGCAGCGTCAGCAACACGTAACGGAGGGTTTCTTTTATAAAAAAAGAAAAAATTCACTTATTTTGCAAGCCAGCGTTTTGGAGAGACAGAGTGGTCTTCCATGGGGTGGTTCACTCCCCCGATGGCAGCAATGGCCAGACTGGGCCAGGGGCCAGGAGCTTCTCCTGGTCTCCCACATGGGTGCAGGGGCCCAGGTATTTGGGCCACCCTCCGCTGCTTTCCCAGGTGTATTAGCAGGGAGCTGGATCGGAAGAGTAGCAGCAGGACTCGAATCCGTGCCCACATGGGGTGTGGGTGTCACAGGTGGTGGCTTTACCCGCTAAGCCACAGCCCCATAGCGGCTTTTTGAAGTAGCCATGAGATTGGTCGCTGGGTCAGATTTGCTGGTCTCTGCCGTAGCCCCGGGTGGGAGCCCTCTGGGGACAGCTTGGCCGAAGCAGGTATCCTCACGGGCTGTGTGCAGCCTGCATGGGCACTGCCGTGGCACCGCCGGTGCCCAGAGCGCCCCCGTTTGCCTGCCTGTCCCACGGCCTCCGTGCCTGCCCCTCCCAGGCTCTCCACTGGCTCCTGGGATGTGGGACTGCTCCCGGGGAGACTGAGACCCCTCCAGTGCTGGAGCTGCCAGGTCACACGCCCCTCTGCCCGGGTCAGGCCCTGCGGCCCACGGGCTCGTTCCAGAACATTCCCAGGACTTGAGATGCACAGACCTGCCCGGCCCCAGTGCCGCTGGTCTTGCTTATGTCTTCACTCCCCCGTGGGCTGTGTGGAGGCCGCGGAGTGGAGCCCGAGAGCCACGCTCAGCCTCGGGGTCTGGAAGTCCTGGAACCTGTTCCCTCGCCCGCATTTTTCATGTGGGAGACGCGGGTGGAGCTCCTGGCTCCTGGCTTCGGCCTGGCCGTGTGGGGACTGGACCAGAGGCTGGGCGCCGTCTCCCCGCCTTTCAGACACTGAGTAGCTCCTGAGCCGGGAGCTTCCCGAGGCAGAGTCCCTGTGCCCCGGAGTAGCCGGCTTCCAGTGTGCGCGGCAGGGGCTCCAGCCGTCCCACCAGGCGCGCGCCGTCACCACCCGTCACTCAGGCCGCCGTCACCCTGACCGCCCGTGTGTCACACGCTGAGTCTTCAGCTGAACCGAGGGGTCTCGCAGGTCTGTGCGGTGGCCACTTGACCTGTCTGTGGCCGGTGTCTGTGCCACAGGCCTGACCCTGCCTCTGGGGCTGCTGGGAGACTCCCCAGCCCTTCTTTCCCAAGTCTCTTCTGTCACGTGTCAGCAGGCACACGCACATACAGCACACACGTGTGCATGCACATCGACAGGCAGGCACACGCACATACTGTGCACACGTGCACACACATCGGCAGGCAGACACATAGGTGCACGCACATACAGTGCACAGCCGTGTCCATGCACATCGGCAGCAGACACGCAGGCACACGCACACACAGCTCCTCCTCACTGCTGGGCGCCCTCGGGCTCCAGGGTCTCCCCATCCTCTGTGCTGTGGGCTGACTCCCCACAGTGACGGGGACGGGACCGTGTTTGGAGGCGGGGTCTTTGGGCTCAGGGGAGGTCACGCTGGACGGGGGAGCCCTAATCCATGACGGGATCCTCACAGGAAAAGGGGGATGTGGACAAGGGGCAGTGTGATGGCAGAGGCAGGGACGGGGGTGTGATGGCGGAGTCAGGGATGGCAGGTGTCTGTCTGACTGTTGTCAGCGCTGTGTGACTGGTGCTCAGGTGTCCGACTGTTGTCAGTGCCGTGTGACTGGTGCTCAGGTGTCTGTCCGACTGTTGTCAGTGCCGTGTGACTGGTGCTCAGGTGTCTGTCTGACTGTTGTCAGTGCCGTGTGACTGGTGCTCAGGTGTCTGACTGTTGTCAGCACTGTGCGACTGGTGCACAGGTGTCTGTCCGACTGTTGTCAGTGCTGTGTGACTGGTGCTCAGGTGTCTGACTGTTGTTAGTGCTGTGTGACTGGGTACTCAGGTGTCCGACTGTTGTCAGTGCTGTGACTGGTGCACAGGTGTCTGTCTGACTGTTGTCAGCACTGTGTGACTGGTGCTCAGGTGTCTGACTGTTGTCAGCACTGTGTGACTGGTGCTCAGGTGTCTGTCCGACTGTTGTCAGTGGTGTGACTAGTGCTCAGGTGTCTGTCTGACTGTTGTCAGTGCTGTGTGACTGGTGCTCAGGTGTCTGACTGTTGTCAGTGCTGTGTGACTGGTGCTCAGGTGTCTGTCCGACTGTTGTCAGTGCTGTGTGACTGGTGCTCAGGTGTCTGACTGTTGTCAGCACTGTGTGACTGGTGCTCAGGTGTATGACTGTTGTTAGTGCTGTGTGACTGGGTACTCAGGTGTCCGACTGTTGTCAGTGCTGTGACTGGTGCACAGGTGTCTGTCTGACTGTTGCCAGTGCTGTGACTGGGTGCTCTCTCACTGTTGTCAGTGCTGTTATTGGGTGCATAGGCGTTTGTAGGTTCTGGGTGTTCATTTTTACACTTTCTGTCCTGAATTTTACCGTTACTGAGATTGAGGTTTTAATACGAATCTAAACTGTTTAATTATTTTCCCTTCATTTCTGAATCTCTGGAGCTGTGGTTTCTGTGGGTGGCTTTGTCTTGTGACCTGACCCTAGAGTCGTTTTGCCGTCTTTTTCTGAGTGGAAGCCATGCCCTTGGCCCCCGTTCCCGGCAGTGGCCCTGGCTGTCCCCATCACCTCCTGGTGCGGGTGATTCCTGGAGTCGCCTTTCGGCACATTTCTCAGCAATGGCTTCTGGGATTGGTAAGTTCAGCCATGTGAGTATCTATGAATAGGAACGCTGATCAGATGGGAGTCTTCGTTAGGCCTTCCTCTCATACCTTAACAGCTTTAGTCTGCATTGTCTGTGTGTCTCCGTGACTTTAATTACAAGTGTTTGTGGGGTGCTTCTGAATTGTGTATTTTTGGTGGGATAGTTCATACACATACAATACACTACACGGCGTATGATGATTGAATCGCAGTGGTTAGAATTCCCATCTCCTTACAAGGGGCCAGCACTGTGGTGTGGTGGGTTAAACCACGTGAACGCTAGCACCCATGTAGGTGCTGGGCTGGGTCCCCGCTGCTCTGCGCTGATGCAGCTCCCTGATGCACCTGGGAAGGCAGGGGAAGACAGTCCACGCGCTTGGTCCCTCCTCCCACGTGGGCACTCGGATGGAGCTCCAGGCTCCTGGTTCTGGCCTGGCCCAGCCCTGGCTGTTGCAGCCCATTGGAGAGTGAGCAAACCAGTGGGTGGAAGGTCTCTCTCTGTATCTCCCTCTCTCTGTATCTCCCCCTCTCTCTGTATCTCCCTCTCTCTGTATCTCCCCCTCTCTCTGTATCTCCCCCTCTCTCTGTATCTCCCCCTCTCTGTATCTCCCCCTCTCTCTGTATCTCCCTCTCTCTCTGTATCTCTCCCTCTCTCTCTGTATCTCCCTCTCTCTGTATCTCCCTCTCTCTGTATCTCTCCCTCTCTCTGTATCTCCCTCTCTCTCTGTATCTCTCCCTCTCTCTCTGTATCTCTCCCCCTCTCTCTGTATCTCTCCCTCTCTCTGTATCTCTCCCTCTCTCTGTATCTCCCCCTCTCTGTATCTCCCTCTCTCTCTGTATCTCCCCCTCTCTCTCTGTATCTCTCCCCCTCTCTCTGTATCTCTCTCTCTGTATCTCCCTCTCTCTGTATCTCCCCCTCTCTGTATCTCTCCCTCTCTCTGTATCTCTCCCTCTCTCTGTATCTCCCCCTCTCTGTATCTCCCTCTCTCTCTGTATCTCCCCCTCTCTCTCTGTATCTCTCCCCCTCTCTCTGTATCTCTCTCTCTGTATCTCCCTCTCTCTCTGTATCTCCCCCTCTCTCTCTGTATCTCTCCCTCTCTCTCTGTATCTCCCTCTCTCTCTGTATCTCTCCCTCTCTCTCTGTATCTCCCTCTCTCTCTGTATCTCTCCCTCTCTCTCTGTATCTCCCCCTCTCTCTGTATCTCCCTCTCTCTGTATCTCTCCCTCTCTCTGTATCTCCCTCTCTCTCTGTATCTCTCCCTCTCTCTCTGTATCTCTCCCCCTCTCTCTGTATCTCTCCCTCTCTCTGTATCTCTCTCTCTCTGTATCTCCCTCTCTCTGTATCTCCCCCTCTCTCTGTATCTCCCCCTCTCTCTGTATCTCCCTCTCTCTCTCTGTATCTCTCTCTCTCTGTATCTCCCCCTCTCTCTGTATCTCTCTCTCTCTGTATCTCCCTCTCTCTCTGTATCTCTCCCTCTCTCTCTGTATCTCTCCCTCTCTCTCTGTATCTCCCTCCCTCTCTCTGTATCTCCCCCTCTCTGTATCTCCCCTCTCTAACTCTGCATATCAAATAGATATACATATTTTGAAAGAAAATTTCCAAACCTGATTCAGTGCACTTTGTATATTTATGTTGAAACATCACACTTCATTTCAGAAATAAGCATAATTATTACAAATCATAACTTGGAATGCATATATTTTGTTTGTTTGGTTTTCAATGTGGTGAAGTTGGATAATATAAGCGATTAACCCCTTGAATGTGTGCAGTTCCGTGGTTCTGTGGCTTTTAAGTGCACATCTGTGGATTATTCGTAATCATTCTCCGTTTGCTCTGGGCCCGCAGTTCCCCAAGCCTTGGTCCATTTATTACCATTTCTATGATAGCCTTGTTGTAAACCATGTACAAAATTAATCAAAATGGATTAGAGGCCCACATGTAAGCGCTGAACCGTGAGAGTCCTAGAAGGAAACGCAGGTGGAGAACTGCGCACACGGCGCTGGAGGGGTTCCTGGCTGTGACCCCACAGCACAGGCGGCGGAAAGGGAAGCTACAGACGGGTCACAAAGCTCCGAAGCTTGTGCGTCAGAGGATGCGCGAGTGGGAGGCAGCTTGGGGGGGAGTCACCAGTGACGGGCGGTCAAGGACCGACACCAGAGGGCCTGCAAAGCCTCCCGCAGCTCAGCACCAGAAAGCACGTGGCCCACGGGAGTCAGCGAGGGCTTGACCAGATGTCCCCGAAGGTGATGTACACGTGGTCAGCAGCCTACGGAAAGGTGCCCGGCATCGCTCATCCTCAGAGAGGCGCGAGCGAAAGCCACAGTGAGATGCCACGGCACATGCGTGGAGGCAGTGAGGTGCCACGGCACACGCATAAAGGCGGTGAGATGCCACGGCACACGCATGGAGGCGGTGAGATGCCACGGCACACGTGTGGAGGTGGTGAGGTGCCACGGCACACGTGTGGAGGCGGTGAGGTGCCACGGCACACGTGTGGAGGCGGTGAGGTGCCACGGCACACATGTGGAGGCGGTGAGGTGCCACGGCACACGTGTGGAGGCGGTGAGGTGCCACAGCACACGTGTGGAGGTGGTGAGGTGCCACGGCACATGCGTGGAGTCTGTGAGGTGCCACGGCACACATGTGGAGGTGGTGAGATGCCATGGCACATGCGTGGAGGTGGTCAGATGCCATGGCACACGTGTGGAGGTATTGAGGTGCCATGGCACATGCGTGGAGGTGGTCAGATGTCACAGCACACGTGTGGAGGTGGTGAGGTGCCATGGCACACATGTGGAGGCAGTGAGATGCCATGGCACACTCGTGGAGGTGGTGATATGTCACAGCACACACGTGGAGGTGGTGAGGTGCCGCTGCACACGCGTGGAGGTGGTGAGGTGCCACTGCACACGCGTGGAGGTGGTCCCTGTGTCAGAAAGCAGGTGACAGGTGTAGGGGGGGGAAGCTGGGGCCCTGCCCTGCTGGTGGTGGCCGTGACCGCCGACATTCGGAGAAGGGCTCCCACCACAGCCCAGAGGCGGGAGAGCCCGGCGGCCCCGGGGCACGGAGGGACGAGCTGTGTGTGCCTGAACAGGACGGTGGCGCGTCACTGAGCCTTGGGAGGGCAGAGGAGGCCTGGTGTTGGGCCGAGCAGACCCGGGCTGGTCCCACTGTGAGACAGCCCGATTCCTGGAGGCAGAGGGATGGGGCCTGGCAGGGGGGCCTGCGCAGGTGGCGCTTAACAGGCCCGGAGCGAAGGGCTCGGGAGGTCGGCGTCTGAGCCCCGGGTGCACGCGTGGCCGTCCAACTGCCCGCTGCCAAGCGGGGGAGGTGGAACACCCTGCTGTGGTCGGCACGGCCATCACGTGCTGTTCACGCGGGGCTCGCGGGCCCTCCCCGTTCCAGTTTTCACAAGAGGCCGCAGTGGTGCTGTCGGCAACGCCGACTGTGGTTTTCCTTGGTTCTCTCTTGAACGGTGCAGAGCCTGCCACGCCCGGGTCTGGGACGCTGTCTTGCCGCTGTCCTTTCCCGTGGACATCGCCGTCCCTGGAGGAGGAGCGGCGTCCGGCTTTCCCCACTTCCCCCCGAGGCCGTGGAGCGCTCTGGCCCCACCGTGGGTGTGCGTGGCCGAGTGCGGCATCACTAACGCAGCCATCTGTGGGCTTGCCAAGGTTTTTTGGTTTTTGTTTGTTTTTATCTTTGGGCAAACGCGCAGTGGGGTCTGATGCCGGGTGGTGTGGGGTCTGATGCCGGGGTGGTGTGGGGTCTGACGCTGGGGTGAGGTCTGACGCCGGGTGGTGTGGGGTCTGACGCCGGGGTGAGGTCTGACGCCAGGTGGTGTGAGGTCTGACGCCGGGTGGTGTGGGGTCTGACGCCGGGGTGAGGTCTGACGCCAGGTGGTGTGGGGTCTGATGCCGGGTGGTGTGGGGTCTGACACTGGGTGGCGTGGGGTCTGATGCGGGGGTGAGGTCTGATGCCGGGTGGTGTGGGGTCTGACGCTGGGTGGTGTGGGGTCTGATGCCGGGGTGAGGTCTGACGCTGGGTGGTGTGGGGTCTGACGCCGGGTGGTGTGGGGTCTGACGCCGGGTGGTGTGGGGTCTGACGCCGGGGTGAGGTCTGACGCCAGGTGGTGTGGGGTCTGATGCCGGGTGGTGTGGGGTCTGACGCCGGGTGGTGTGGGGTCTGACGCCGGGGTGAGGTCTGACGCCAGGTGGTGTGGGGTCTGATGCCGGGTGGTGTGGGGTCTGACGCCGGGTGGTGTGGGGTCTGACGCCGGGGTGAGGTCTGACGCCGGGTGGTGTGGGGTCTGATGCCGGGTGGTGTGGGGTCTGACGCTGGGTGGTGTGGGGTCTGACGCCGGGGTGAGGTCTGACGCCAAGTGGCGTGGGGTCTGCTGCTGGGTGGTGTGGGGTCTGACGCCGGGGTGAGGTCTGACGCCGGGTGGCGTGGGGTCTGACGCCGGGGTGAGGTCTGACGCCAAGTGGCGTGGGGTCTGCTGCTGGGTGGTGTGGGGTCTGACGCCGGGGTGAGGTCTGACGCCGGGTGGCATGGGGTCTGACGCCAGGTGGCGTGGGGTCTGACGCCGGGGTGAGGTCTGATGCCGGGTGGCGTGGGGTCTGACGCCGGGGTGAGGTCTCTGCCGCTTTCTCCTGCTGCTGCCTGCGGCTCACCGTGCAAACGGCATGGCTGTTCCAGAATCAACGGCGAGACCGAGAGTCATCGCGCTCCGTGCGTGTGGCTCCTGTGTTTGCCGTGGGAATGGCACCGGGAGGTCGGAGATGGCGACGCAGCGCTGGCCAGGCCGGCTCGAGCAGGGAGCCAGCCCAGCCACGCCCGGACGCTTCCCTCTGTAAGGCCAGAGGACCACAACTCTGCCGACGAACGTGAACTCGGGCCACGTGGTTGCAGTCGCGTGCTTCTGTGGCGAGCGGCCGTCGTCACCGGGGGTGGTGGTGCGCTGCCTGCCGTGGCCGACGTGGCCCGTGCCGTGGGCGATGTCGACATTCGGCGCTGCCTGGGCCATGGCTGCCGCCCGCGAGCTGCCCCGGCTCCCTGAGACGCTCCGTGTGCTTTGATCTCCACTCCGGAAAGCGAACATCCTGGCTTTAAAGCCCGCGTCACGTCTGTGTGGAAAACACCCCGCTCGCTTTCCTTTAAACTCCGAGTGACTGGTTTAAAACGATGCTGTTCCTTAAACGGGTGCCACCGCGCTGTTTGAAGACGCTCTGTCGTGAGACAGCGAAATAAACACAAACACTTGTAAGCCGAGCAGCAGCTCTGTCACGTTTTGTCTGCTACGGCTTCACCCGCTCCCGGAGAAGAGCCCTCCTCTGGTCGCGTCCGCACTTTCAGACACGGCTGGGCAGACGGGTGAGGAGGTGAGTCTTCCGGCCTTCCTTCAAAGCCGGTGCCTTGTCTCTGTGTTGTTTCAAGATGTATTTATTTATTTGAAACAGTTTCAGAGAGACAGAGCCAGAGCGATCTTCCTTCCCCTGGTTCACTCCCCAGAGGGCTGCAGTGGCTGGGGCTGGGCCAGGTGGAAGCCAGGGGCTGTCCTGGGTCTCCCACGCGGGTGCAGGGGCCCAAGGACTTGGGTCATCTTCTGCTGCCTTCCCAGGCCTCAGCAGAGAGCGGGGTCGGAAGTGGAGCAGCCGGGACTCGAACCGGCACCCATACGGGATGCTGGCAGTGCAGGCAGTGGCTTTACCTGCTGTGCCACAGCACCGGCCCCCTAAAATAGAATTTTAAAAAAGATAATTTACAGTGACAGAGAGATAGCACACATCCACTGGTTCATCCCCAAAGCCACGACAGCCAGAGCTGGGCACAGCCAAAACTGGGAGCGGGGACTCCATCTGGGTCTCCCAAGTGGGAGGCAGGTGCCCAACTTCCTGGGCCATCGTCTGCCACCTCCCCAGGGGCGTTAACAGGGAGCTGGATTGGACATGGAGCAGCCGGGGCATAGACTGGTGCCCACATGGCCAGCCCCTCTGAAATAACTTTGGATAAAATCAATAGATTTCAAAAATGTTCAAAGTGTAAAATATTGTTTCGAAACAAGATGGTAAGGAGAGACAGGCTGGAGGCAAGGAAAAAGGACGCTGTGGGGACCCCCTGTGTTGTCCACGACCGGGCGGCTGTCCTTGGGGCGGGCCGGCTGTGGGCTGGGACCCGTGGAGGAGACTCATTGTCCTGGGGGAATCGGCGAGGACTTGGACGTCTCACAAGCCCTGGGGGTTTTGGTTCTGTGCCCAACTTGCCGACGCTCCGCCTCCGTCCTCAGGGTCCCCCCTTCCACCCTCTCACCCGCGGCCGTCACCTGTGACCTCTGCCTCTGGGCTGCCCCACAGCTGCCCCCGCTCCTGCTGTCTCTCCGTCTCTCGGTTCCCTCTGGCTGCGGCTCTCTGAGGTCAGGCCTTGGAGCAGCGGGGAGGGCAGCGCTGCCTCGGGAGGGGAGGCAGGGCCTGGGGGCCCAGCCCGGGCACGGGGCGGGGAGCCTGACCCTCGGTGCCTTCTGACTGCTGGCTGGGCCTTCCGTGCCAGGGCTTCAGCTCCTCGGTCCTCCCCCGAGCACGGAAGGCGGGTGCTGCGCGGTGTCTGGGGCCGCGGAGCCGGTGCGGGGGTCATGGACTCCGTCCCTCGGAGGGAGGAGGGGCCTGTGCTGTAACCGTGTTCTGTCTCCCCGAGGGAGCCTCCGTCCTTGGCATGGAGAGGCCACGAGGAGGCCATGGCAAGTTCAGGGCCGTCCTAGCGCGGGGCACTAAGAGGCTGAGGCCAGCAAGGCAAGGCGGGCAGGAGGAGTGGCCTGCGGAGCCCGGAGCAGACCCCGGCAGGGGCCAGCAATCCAGGGGAACCTCTTGGCAGGAGCCGGAGAGGGTGAGGGACACTGACGGGCAGGCCTTGGGGTACCGTGGCTTGTGACTTGGGGGTCCCCCCCTCTGGGGACTTGGGCTCCCTTCCTGGTCGTCCGTTGTTGCTGACCAGGGCTGATCTCCGTCTCGCGCGGAGTGGGTGGGCGTGAAATGGTACCATGTGGCCGGTGGAGCCGGCCCAGGACTCTGCACAGGCCTGGAACTCCTTGGCCCTGCATCTGGCTTTTCCTGCCTCAGCCCTGACAACCAAACCAACCAAACCAACCAAACCAAACCCCCCAGTGCCGCAGCGTGCGTTTCCGTTCACAGTGCGCGGTTGCTATAGCAAAGCTCATCACCCAGAATGGTGCCCACCTGCTGGACGGCAGCCTCTCCCAGGACACCAGGACCTCTCGCAGTCCCCTTAGTGTAGGGGCGGTCGCTGGCCAGGGCCACAGAGGACCCCGGGGCTCCGTGGGGGCAGCTGTAGGACGGGAGCTGAGGCCCTGAGTTGGGAACCAGAGTTCTCCCAAGCCGCGGCTGCCCCGGGAGATGGGCCCTGGCCTTGGCGTTCCCTGGCGGGGGCGGCTGCCGGACAGAGCTTCGGCGCTTCTGCGAGGAGGACGCAGTCGGGACAACTGCGCATTCTTGTCTGTGACCTGGAGGGACTCGGAGACTGAGGATGCTTTTAACACATAAAAGGAGCTCTTACAGAACGAAAAAAACAGACCTTCTGCTTCTAAAATCACTGGTTAAGAATAAAATCCCAAATGACCATATTTATACTCACACAAACATTTTTTTGAAGAAAAGAAGGAACATAAGACATAAGCACGAAACCCCCAAAGCATAAAACAGACGCAGGCGATCGACCACGTCCACGGGCTCACAAACAAACAAATTTAATTTCTCACTAAAGGAAATACTCTAAATCAAGTTACAAAATATCAACCTAAAATAACGCACCCAGGGCCTTCCACTGATGCATCTACCTCGGTCCATCCGTGCACCAATCTCCTCCGTCCTCCCGTCGCTCGCCCACCAGTCCCGTCCGTACACCTGTCCCTGCACGCCCTGCCACCCACGCACTCTTCTGTGTCCGCAAGTCCAGGCATCCGCTTGGCTGCATGTGATTACCCGGGTCCCTGGACTCACCCGTGTGTCCATGCTTGCATCCACCCGTCTGTCCGTCCATGGCTCTAACCCCCACCTACCCACCTGGGAATGAACCTGTCCACCCACGCCCATCCACTACGCACGCACCCCTCTCCATACAGCTCCCCGTGTGCCTGCCCGCAGGCTTGCACTCCTCTGTGTGTCCACAGCTCTGTCTGGGCATCTGTCCATCCACGAGTCCATCGACCTGCCTAGCAGTCACCCACACATCCATGCATCCGTCCGCCCGCCCCTCAGGCATGTATCCGTCAATCATTCATTGACTGAACACTGAGTGTCCCTCTGTTCTGTGCCGGGCCCTGGGCTTCAGATGGTCCTGCGTGGTTCTCACATACACTGTGCGGACCAGTCTGTAAGCGGACGTCGCAGCAGTGGCTCTGATAGAGGGTGTGTGCTGGGAAATCCCGGGGGCTTCCCAGAAGAGGTGGCTTTGTAAGCTGGGCGTAGACGTGGCTGGTGCTGGTATCCTAGCAGAGAGGTTGCATAGGTGGGCCTTCCGAGAAGAGGCGCAGGATGCAGCCACATCGCTGGCGTGGTCATGGCAGGACCCTGACGTGGGGGGCGGGAGCAGGAGGGGGCTTCGAAGGCTCGGGTTGACAGACCCTGGGCTCCTAGCAGTCTGAAAGGGTTGATCTCGTTGGCTTCTGAGGAGTCTCCCTGGGACGGTGGCAGTGTGCAGGGTGGGCCGACGAGGCCGGACGGGAGGTGGCTGTGGTGGCCCGGATGAGAGACGGCAGGGCTGGGGTCACAGCTGGGCAGTGAAGCCCCTGATCCTGGCGTGTTAGGAAGCTGCTGCACCTGGCAAAGCTGGGAACATATAGGTCAGGCGGTTGCCATGGAAACATCACATGTTGCCTTCTGATCTGGACGGGTTGGCCCGGAGTGCACCGACTGCCTGGGGTTTTCCAGGCGTGAAGGTGGGGCCGGGCCTCCCCGGATGAGTGCTGCCAATGAGACGCGTGTCGCCACTTCCCTCTGAGTGACGCCGCGTCCAGGGAGGGCTGTTGGGTCAGGGATGAGTGGACACGGAGCAGGCCTTTCCAGCCTGGGGCGGGATGGGAGGGCGGTGCCTTCATCAAGGCTGTTTAGGTCAACTACGCCCAAGGGACGGTGACCTCACATAGCTCTGTGCAGCGGTCACTTGGCTGCAGGGAGGCGCAGGGGTGGAGAGCAGAAGCACAGGCGGCCCTTTCAGAGCCCCTGTTGCCAGCTGCCCATCTGGTGGGTGAGAGAGTGGCCACAAAACAGTGATGCAGGTGGCGCGGTGGTGGGGAGGGCGGTGGTGGGGAGGGCGGTGGTGGGGAGGGTGGTGGTGGGGAGGGTGGTGGTGGGAAGGGTGGTGGTGGGGAGGGCGGTGGTGAGGAGGGTGGTGGTGAGGAGGGTGGTGGTGGGGAGGGCGGTGGTGGGGAGGGCGGTGGTGGGGAGGGCGGTGGTGGGGAGGGTGGTGGTGAGGAGGGTGGTGGTGGGGAGGGTGGTGGTGGGGAGGGTGAGGGTGAGGACGATTGGTGGTGGTAATGGTGAGGGTGGTGGGGAGGGTGGTGGTGGTAATGGTGAGGGTGGTGGTGGGGAGGGTGGTGGTGACAGTGTTGGTGGTGGTATCGGCGGTGGTGACGATGGTGAGGACCAACACTATTTTGCGCTTACCTTTGCTGGTCACTGTGCTGATGGTGCTACCTAAATGACCTCACTCGGTTGTCACAACAGCCGTCTGGGGAAGTAGTGGCCTCACCCCTACTCCACAAGCAGAACCCTGAGCAGAGGGAAGCGGATGGGACGGTCACGTGGCAGTCCCGTGACTGTGACGTGTGCAGCCGCACCGGCTCCTCGGAGGTAGAGTGAGGCCCGGGCACCGGTGTTGTCTTCACCCTCATCTAGAAGTTCACAAGACGAAGGCAGAAAGTGTTCCAGAAAAAAAGTCCCCCTCGGGAAGAGGCAGGAGCTGGGTCATGTGACTGTGATTCCCAGGGAATGCCTGCCCGCCCCCCCCAGTGTGGCTGACGGCAGTGACCGGCGGCATCGCGTGGAGAACGCGGTGGGGGCAGCAGCAAGGGTGGGGAGGCCTAGCGAGCTGCTCTGAGCCGCGTCTCCTGTGTGGCAGACACATGAGGCCTGGCCCTGTGGTCACCCCCACGTGGCACAGATCTGGCTCCTGAGGCCGTGTGGTCACCCCCACATGGCACAGGCCGGACTCAGGGAGCATTTGTTGAGTGACTAAGTGATGGCTCCAAGATGAGTGTGCATGGTGTCGAGGCTGGGGCGTTTTCCCGGGGACTTTCTGTGCCTGCGAGTGTCCCCAGCTCCCCAGGGTGTCTCAGGCCGAGGGCCGTGGGGGTGCCCGGCCCCCCTCCTCAGGGCCCTCCACTCCCTGCCCTCCTGGCCTGTCCGGGTGCAGCGGCCCCTGCTTCCCGCTGGCCTGGCTCCTCTGTCCGTGTCAACAGCTGGCGCTTTTGCTCCGGGTGATTTCTCTTATCTATTGCGCGTTTGCAGGAGCCACGCAGCTCTGTCTTCTGCCCGTCCCCCTGCACCCCTGTGGGCGGGAGGGACAGGCCCTGCACTCCCGCTGTGCAGGCCCCTCCTCCCCAGCTGCCCCGCCCCTCCTCTTCCCAGCAACAATTAAATGTAAATTAAATGGAGATTCATTCTCTCTAAAGAAACATTTGGTCACAGTCCCTGGCCCGGAGCACCAGGCGAGTGCAGGCAGAACCAGCACTCCGGAGGGCATGGTGACCCCTGACCCCAGTCGCGCTGGGATCCCCTGGGCGATGCAGTTAAGTGGGCCTCGTCAGGGCAGGGCGTGTGGGTCCGGGCGGAGGGTCTGCCTTCCCGGGTGGCTGAACAGGCCAGGCGCAGACAGAGGGCCCGGCCGCTCGCCCCGCAGCTGGCCACAGTCCCGCCCCGGCCGCTCGCCCCGCAGCTGGCCACAGTCCCGCCCCGGCCGCTCGCCCCGCAGCTGGCCACAGTCCCGCCCCGGCCGCTCGCCCCGCAGCTGGCCACAGTCCCGCCCCGGCCGCTCGCCCCGCAGCTGGCCACAGTCCCGACCCGGCCGCTCGCCCCGCAGCTGGCCACAGTCCCGCCCCGGCCGCTCTCCCCGCAGCTGGCCACAGTCCCGCCCCGGCCGCTCTCCCCGCAGCTGGCCACAGTCCCGCCCCGGCCGCTCGCCCCGCAGCTGGCCACAGTCCCGCCCCGGCCGCTCGCCCCGCAGCTGGCCACAGTCCCGCCCCGGCCGCTCTCCCCGTAGCTGACCACAGTCCTGCCCCGGCCGCTCGCCCCGCAGCTGACCACAGTCCTGACCCGGCCGCTCTCCCCGCAGCTGACCACAGTCCGGCCCTGGCCTCTCTCCCCGCAGCTGACCACAGTCCCGCCCCGGCCGCTCTCCCTGCAGCTGACCACAGTCCCGCCCCGGCCGCTCGCCCCGCAGCTGACCACAGTCCCGCCCTGGCCGCTCTCCCCGCAGCTGACCGCAGTCCCACCCCGGCCGCTCTCCCCGCAGCTGACCACAGTCCTGACCCGGCCGCTCTCCCCGCAGCTGACCACAGTCCGGCCCCTGTCCAGCCCTCGTTCCCAAGGAAATGCAGGTCCCGTCAGCAGAAGTCCGAGGACTGCAGGCGGGGCGGGGTCAGTCCCACGCTGCAGCCCCTGTGTCACAGCCCTGTCCCCTCTGTGCCCCGTCCCCTGCTCAGTGCCCCCGAAGTCTCTGCGTTCCTCAGCTCGCCTGCCTGCCGGGCCCAGTGCGTGGTGAGTGCCCAGCTGGGGCCCGCTGCAGACAAGAGGGGCGGCCCTGCTGTGGTCTTCCCTGTCCTGTGGCCGCAGAGACAGGGCCTGGAGTGTAGAGGAGGGGTCAGGTTGAACAGGAGCTGCAGGCAGGCCCCGGGCTGCAGCAGGGGCGGGCCTAGCCAGGGCCCCTCCCCCGCGGGGCCCAGTGGGCTGCCTCTTGTCTCCCCCGCCTTGCAGTGTGGCCTCCAGGCTCATCAGAATCGCTTTCAAATCCCCCCAAGGGCGCCCCGGGGGAAGGAGGTGTCCACTCCCAGGGTTGGCCTTGTCCCCCGCAGGAGAGAGAGTGGGAGGGGACCTCTAGGGGCTCTGGGTGGAGAAGGGGGTTTCCTGTGTGACCAGCACCACTGATAGTCCAGGGAGGCGGGCCCTGCCCCAGCCCAGCGCAGCCCTGGGAGGAGGAGGAACCCTGGTCGCAAGGGCGGACGCAGGAAGCAGGTGCCCCGAGGCTGGGGGAGCGCCCAGGCCGGTGCTGCTGTCCCCCAGCCCAGCCCTAGCGCGGCCTTGCTCTGTGGGTCCAGCCCAGGTACCGGAGCCTCCTGAGTTTGCTTCTGCCCGGGCAGTGAGGGGACACAGCCTGAGGCCTCCAAAAGCCACCGTCCCCGCACCGAGGACACAGTTCCTGAGAAGCGGAAGGAAGCACAAGTTGATTTTGCTGGAAAAAAATCGGAAGTCCGTGGGTCGTTTCTCACAGCTGCGTCTCCGTGAGTGGAGGAGGTTCGGAGGTGGTGTTGCGCTCCCGCACCCGGTAACCGGCAGGCGGCAAAGCGTGCCATCCCGGGGCCTCTGGCCAGTGAGCCAGCCGGGACCAGCTCAGAGGAGACGGCGGCAGCACAGCAGACGCCTCTCTGTGCCCCCCACCGCCCGAGGCCACGCGGGTGGCACCGTGCCACGGCGGCGTTTCCGGCTCGGTTTCTCGCAGAGTCATGGGGGCGGCCAGCTTCCGGTGATGGAGGAGAACGCCGAGGGCAGATGGCCGTGTGTGGAAGAGCGGCTTCTCTGGGCTCGTGGTTCTGGAGCTGGGAGGTCCACATGGCGTGGGCTGCGTCGGGAAGCCCCGCAGCGGGGGCCGAGCCGGGCGCGGGGGGGGGCGGTCTCACGCGCAGCCCCAGACCAGGCCCAGAGCAGCGCCCTTGGGAGAACCCGCTGAGGGCAGCTGCCGTTGCCTGCGCCGTCCCGTCGGCCCCGTCTGAGAGCGTCTGCCAGGCCAGCAGCCCCCCCTGGGGACTCAACCCTGAACACGGGCTTGGGGGGCCCTGGCTTCGAGGCCGTGGCCCCTGCAGTCGCCCACGGGCTTCAGGTCCCCAGCGCGTCCTGTGATGGCTTGGTGCTCCACCGTCCGCTCTCCTGCTGCTGCCCCTTGGACTGTTGCCGGCTTCCAGCCCCTGGGGGTGGCCTGTGCTTCCTCTGCGGGGTTTCCCTAGGACTGGCGTTGCCGCGCGGTGGGGCGGGCAGGCCTGGTGTCAGTGCACACTTGCAGACAGTCTTGCGGAACGACCGAACCATCTCGGGGGTCCCAGTGCCCCACGCCTCCATGACCCTCATCACTGTCAGCCGTCACTTCTGACCCAGGGAGTGTGAAGTGGTCCCCCGGGCTTCGGCATCCCCTCTCTCGGTACTAAAGGCTGGGGCGCACGCACGTCTCCGTGTGCGTGTCTGAAACGCCGATGCAAGCCTTCTGCCCATTTTTAATTGGCTGTCGTCTTGTTATTGATTCATGGCAGCTCTCTACACAGTGCATCGGTGAGTTCCTTGTCAGATATTTATTTATGTTGTGAATATTTTCCCCTCATCTGTGGATGTCTTTCCATGGAACAGTGGCTTCGCTGAGTAAGGGTTTTAGGTGCTGATGCAGTTAAATTTATATTTTCTTACGTATTACTTCTTCATGTCCTCTAAGAAGTACTTTCTTTTTCTTTTTCTTTTCTTTTTTTAAAGATTTGTTTATTTATTTGAAAGGCAGAGTTACAGAGAGGCAGAGAGAGAGAGAGAGAGGTCTTCCATCTGCTGGTTCACTCCCCAATTGGCCGCAATGGCCGGAGCTGTGCCAATCCGAAGCCAGGAGCCAGGAGCTTCTTCCCCGTCTCCCACGTGGGTGCAGGGCCCAAGCACTTGGGCCATCCTCCACTGCCCTCCCAGGCCACAGCAGAGAGCTGGATCGGAAGTGGAACATCTGGGTCTCGAACCAGTGCCCATGTGGGATGCCGGCGCTGCAGGCAGGGGTTTAACCTGCTGTGCCACAGCGCCGGCCCTGAGAGGTACTTTCCTACCCCAAGATAGAGAGAGGCCTCACTGTGGTTTCTCCCGGGGATTCGTCGTCTGTGACGCACCCGGGTTCCGTGTTTTCCGCAGTTAGCGTGTGGTCCCACTTCCCTTTCTGAAGACTTTGCCTTCCTGCTGGGTTGGTGGTGCCTCGGCTGACTCTCAGGTGTGCGCTAGTTTTCTGTCGCAGCAGGATTCGTGCACAGAGACAAGACACCAAGGCGTTTAGCAGGAAGTCGTCTTTTATTATTGTGCCGGCACGCGGCCCAGGTGGAATTTCTTACCCAGGATTCTTCCCTTCGGTGTGGGTGTAGCCCGGTCGTCTCCCTTCCACGGCTGCATGCGTGTATCTGATTGGCTACTCTGTGCTTCTGATGGGCTGCTCTGTGCGTCTGATTGGCTACTCTGACGTTTCAGGGCGGCCACAGGAACTGACAGAACACTGGGCGTGCGTCCCTGTGACCGCTGGGCCCTAGGCAGTCTGGCGAGGGTTCACACCACTGCTCTGCGCGATGGCAGCCGAGCGGGACCCGTTCACAGGCAAGCGGATCGCAGCCACCCTGACCTTGACTTTGATCGTGTCAGCTAGGAACAGGTTTAATTAGGAGACAAAGGCCCTGCCGCGCTCTTGCTTCGCGGAAGGCCCGAGGCTGGGTGTTTGGTGCACGGAGGAGATTGTTCAGCTCCTGGATCGGAGGTGGGGAGTCCTGCCCCGTGCACAGCCCTGGCACGCGTGCGGCCCCCTGGCCCGGCCACATCCTGCAGGACACACGGGAGGGGAGGGCCGGCTCAGGGCCCATAGGAGCTCCCCGACCCCTTTCTGCAGCAAGGCCTCCCGTGACCTCCCTCCAGGCCCTCCCAGGTCCATCAGCACCTCACGTGGCCACGCGGGGGACCAGGCTTCCGACGCGTGCCCGTGGGCATGGCGGAAGCCGCATCCAGAGGGTGGTCTTGTTCTGGGAGCCGTCCTGCCCCCCAGGGCTCTGTCTCGCTCTGTTCCTCCATCCCAGGGAAGTCCCTCGGCGTCCCCGTTGTGTGGCTCACGGGCGGCTCACTCTGCCAGCTCCGTTTGTCTAATGATGTCTTCATCTCCCTTCCGTTTTGGAAGGCGTTTTCCCTAGACACAGGCTTTTCGCCCGACAGTCGCTGTTTCTGTGGGCATTTTCAAAGTGTCTCCCACTTGCATTGTTCCCGGCGAGGAGTCCGCCATTGCTCTTTGTTCTGTCTCGCTGGAACCAATGCCTTTTCTCCTTGATCTGCTTTTTAAATATTTTTCCATTTATCGCTGGTTTTCAGCGTTTGGCTAGGATTTGCCTCGGTGTATCTTCATCCTGCTTGGGGTTAACTAAAATTTCGGGCTGAATTGGTGTGCAGTCTGCTGTCCAATCATTCAAGAGATCATTCATGTCACAAGAACGTTTCCAGCCTGTGATTTCATCGTCGTGGTGCAGGGCTCCTACTTTGCTGCGGGAAACTCCTCTTGGTTCATCCTGACCATGCCTTTCCCTAAATCAGTCAGCACCAGGCTTCCAGAGGGGCTTCCGAGGTTGTGTGTGTGCCCCATTTAACAACCGAGGGCCCAGCGCGCTGGGGCGGGGCCGCGGCCTTACTCCACCTTAGCCACCTGTGGTGCCAGGTGTCGGGGTGAGGAGGGGTCGGTGTCAGGGTGACAGGAGGGTGAGGAGGGGTCGGGTGTCAGGGGGTGAGGAGGGCCCGGGTGTCAGGGGGTGAGGAGGTGTCCGGGTGTCAGGGGGTGAGGAGGGTCCGGGTGACAGGGGATGAGGAGGGGGTGTCAGGGGGTGAGGAGGGTCTGGGTGACACGGGGTGAGGAGGGGTCGGGTGTCAGGGGATGAGGAGGGTCCAGGTGTCAGGGGGTGGGGAGGGGTCCCCTCCTTTGCCTGCTCCAGGATCTGAGCCCAGGCCCCTGGCCGATGTCTCTCCACCCTCATCCCCGTCTCCAGACTGGCAGCCCCTCGAGAGCTGAGCCGTGTGTCTCAGGCGCTGAGCGGGTTGGGGTTTGTAGTTCTCCCGGCATCCGGCTACCCTGAGGATGGAGCCTGCGTGCCCCCGCCCCGTCCTCACAGGCGCCAGGGGCCTGAGCTGCAGGAGGCGAGGGCTGCCTCTCTGCGCTCTCCAGCCGCCGCCGCCTCGCCGTTGCCTGGAGTCGTGTGGTCAGGGGTCACCTAACCTCGCAGGCTCTGCCAGGGGCCCGCTTGTCCTCGAAGCCCCGCGTCCTCTCGAGCTTGGCCGCTCCTCGGGCTGCTGCAGCCTCGCCCCTCACGGCCCCCGGCTCTCCCAGGCGTGGGCCGCCCGGGCGCCAGGCGGGCGTTGGTCCGTGTCACCTGCCGGGGCCGCACCGCCTCGCGAGCTGGCGCCTTTGCCGTCTGCACTGTGGCCGTTCGGAGGCTTCGGTGGCTGCCTTGTGTCCTGCACGGAGTTGATTTGCGGCGATGGTGGACTAGCGGTCATTTCTTAGCCATCCCAACTGATCAGACTCCGCTGCAAACAGTTTTTGGCGCAGTGCTGAAAAATAGGCGACATCACTGAGGGAAAAATGAGAGAAAAAAGCCGGTGAAGCCGGGCGTGGGTCCTGGGCCGGAGGGAACAGTTGCCCCAGGACCTGTCCGGCCGCTGCCTGTTACGCAGGGAGAACGTGCGGTGCCAGTGTAAGTCCCGGCTGCTCCGCTTTGGATCCAGCTCCCTGCTAATGTGCCTGGGGAAGCAGCGTAAGGTGGCCCAAGCGCTCGGGCCCCTGCACCTACGTGGGAGGCCCGGGTGAAGCTCCTGGCTCCTGGCCTTGGCCTGCCCCAGCCCCTGCCATGCGGCTGTTTGGGGAGTGAACCAATGGATGGAAGATTTCTCTACCTCTCCTCTCCGTAATTCTGCTTTCAAATAAATAAATCGCCCTCCCTGTCTCGTTCTCTCTCACTGTCTCGGCCTCACTGCCCACACCTGCCGCACCAGCCTCCATCAGACGCTGGGCTGCAGGGCTCCAGTCCTGAGCCTCCAGCCGTGAGCTCCTTCCCGGGAGGTGCCGGCCACGGCGTGGGTTGGGGCAGGTCTCGAAACCAGTTCACAGGTCGTCTGGGCGAGGCTGCTGCCTCAGACAGCCTGAAGATGCAGCAACACTTCCCTCACTGTCCGTGCTCGGTCCCCTGTGAGGACAGGCGGGGTCTTGATCATGGCCACTTCCCAGGTGGGAAGACTGAGGCACACGGAAAGGCGGCAGCTGGGTTCTGGAGACCTTGGGGTCCTGGGGTGTGTGCGTGTACGTGCGTGTGTGTGACTGTGTGTGCATGTCTGTGTGTCTGTGTGTGTCTGGGTGTGCATGTGTGTGTATGTATGTGTGTGCATGTGTCTGTGTGTGTCTGCGTGTGTATGTGTGTGACTGTGCATGTGTGTGTGAATGTATGTATGTGTGTGTGCATGTCTGTGTGTGTCTGTGTGTCTCTGTGTGCATGTGTGTGTATGTATATGTGCATGCATGTGTCTACGTGTGTCTGCGTGTGTATGTGTGTATCTGCGTGTGTGTGACTGTGTGTGTGTGTCCTGGGGCAGCCTCTGGCCTCCAGGGGCTGTGTACGTGTGTATGTGTGTGTGTCTGCGTGTGTCTGTATGTATCTCTGTGTGTGTGACTGTGTGTCCTGGGGCAGCCTCTGGTCTCCAGGGGCTGTGTGTGTGTGTCTGCATGTGTCTGTGTGTTGTGTGCGTGTGTCTGTGTGTGTGTCTGTGTGTATTCTGGGGTTGCCTCTGGCCTCCGGGGGCTGTGTCTGTGTGACTGTGTATCTGCGTGTTCCAGACTTGGTTCCAGGTGGCCGTGGTGGAGGAGGAGGCCCTGAGAGGTCACGCTGGGTGTCCCCGTGAGTAGAGCCCGTTAGTTACCTGAATAAAAGTGGAATCCACCCCGCATCTCTCTGTATTAATAGATCGCGGTTACCCCAGACGGGCACGCGTCTCCCTGCTCAAGTGCAAGGACATGAGAGGAACACTGTGGCTGCTCACCCCTCACTCCCGGGGAGGGGAGGCCTCCACAAGGCAGCCGGCCCCAGCGGCCAGCTGCGGGAGCGGCCTCCGTGCTGCCACAGCCGTGTGACTCCTGCCAGAGCCGGGGGACCGGCGGGGGCCGCTCTAGGACCCCCGCAGCGCGGAGCCGTCACGCGGGGCTGGGCCAGGAGCAGGGCCTGCTGGGAACGCCAGTGAGCAGGCGTGGGTGGGCACACAGGGGTTCACGTGACCGCAGACGGTGCCTGCAGGGCGATCTTGGGCCCCACGTTAACAGTGGCCCTGGCCCTGGTGTGCAGCCCCTTCATCCAGAGGCCTCCTCTGGGTCTCTGGCCACACCCGCAGGAGGACTGGACACCCTGCCCACCTGCCAGAATTCCTGGGAGCCACCTCTCGGGAACTGTTGCCGGCGCTGGGTCAGGTTTCCTCGTCTGTGAGCTTAGCTGGCTGAGCCGGGGGCTCCGTCTGCCCGCTCCTCCGCTCCACGGCCAAACCGAGCCGCCGTCGGGGCACCGGGTGCTGTTCTGTGCCGGCCTCTGTGTCAGCGTGGCTTCTGTGAGGGACGGACGGCACTGTCGGCTGCTGGCTGCCGGGGGTTCGCAGCTCCGGCAGCGCCGGCTGCCCCCCGAGCTCCGCTCTGTTGAGCATTTGCAGCCTTTTCTTTCCGCGCGTGAGCCCTCACGGTGCAGCGCGGAGGACGTCCAGTTCAGGACGACGCCGTCGTCCTTTGTAAAACGATTTATTTACTTATTTGAAAGTCAGAGCTACAGAGAGGGAGGGAGGGAGGGAGAGCACGCGTGAGCTTCCATCTGCTGCTTCTCTCCCCAGATGACCGCGGCCGCCAGGGCTGAGCCGGGCAGAAGCCAGGAGCCAGGAGCTTCCTCCAGGTCTCCCGCGTGGGTGCAGGGGCCCAAGCACCTGGGCCATCCTCGCCGCTTTCCCCCCTGCCATTAGCAGGGAGGAGGTGCAGCAGCTGGGACTTGACCCACTCAGCCACAGTGCCGGCCCCTCAAGGCCACCTGTTCATGCGCCACATTGCTGTGCCCCCAGCACGTGTGTGGGCCGAGGGCGGGGCTCGGAGGCCGGAGACAGCAGACTGCAGCCCTGGGACGGGGACCCGTGGGTGTTTCCTGCTGTGTCTTCAGCGCCTGGAGCAGAGGGTACCGTAAGCTGAGGTTTGTGGAAAGCGCCAGGGCTGCGGCACAGAGCCAGGACCACGTCCATGTCCACGTCCACAGGTGCCGGGGCTCCGTGGGCCTCTCGCCCAGGGGCCAGCGTCGTCTCCACCCGCAGGCGCCGGCGGGAGGCTTGCAGCAGGCACGTGTGGACACATGGACCCTGCGTGTGTGATGAACTGCCCGGGACGAGGCCGCGGTGCACCACGGGGAGGCGGGAAGGTGAAAGTCTCCCCGCAGGGCGTCTGTCAGCCTCGTTCGTCGTGAGCGGTGGCCAGATCACGCCGTGATCTCTAGCTCCTCCGGCTGGCTTCCCTGCCCCCCCCCCCCGCCCATCGGGAATGTTTGAAGGGGACAGGAATGGGCTTCCTGGTGGTGGCACCATGCTAGCTGGGCTGGGGGACGCGACTCGCGGGAGGCCGCGTGAGGCTCGGCTGGTGACCAGTGCCTGGCCCACTGTTGCCACGCTGTCCTCACCCTTCCAGCCTCCTGGGAGGCCAGAAGGCAGCGTGGCGCCTCCCACACTCCAGGGGGAGGGCCGTGCTCCTGTCCCGGGCTTTCCGCCCTGTGAGAGTTTTCTGCTAGGAGTTACAGGAAGGCCGGCCACAGTGGGCATGGGCGGCAGGTGGGTGCGCTCCCAGGTGTGTGTGCTGTGGCCCGTCGGGAGTAGGGGAGGCGTAGTGCAGAACCAGAGTTCACAAGCTGATGTGCGCTTAGACCACAAAGGTGAGCCTCAGGCCCCTCTCTCTGGTCCAGACCCGTCCAAGTCGGGACGTCACTGTCCCCGCCTCCCAAGTGCTGCCAGGCTCCTGACCAGGGACAGTGCGGCAGGGGTGCTGGAGGGACTTGGGGAAGGCCGTGCCCTGGCCGCAGGGTGTGTGGTGCGCAGGTGACTCCCTGGAGGGCACCAGACTCCCCAACCACACAGCGCAGCCTCATGCAGCCCACGTTGCAGCCAGTGGCTAAGCCCACGGGGCATAAAGGCCTGGTCATGTGGTGGGCGTGGCCCTCCAAGTGCCCGTGCTCCGGCAGAGCTCTGCTGGGCTGGACAGGACTTGGCCAGAGTCTGTCGCAGCTGGTGTCTCCCTGGGCCACGCCTGGGTCCCTTCTTCTTGCATATGTGCCGCTCCTTACTAAACACCTGTCTGCTTCACAGGCACCCAGCACTGGGCATGGCTGCCCCAGGGGCCCTTGGTGGACCAGCCGTGGCTCGTCGGTGGCTTGGGCCGTGGCCTGCTTGAGGTTAGCGGTCAGGGTCAGTGGACGTGGGGAGAGTGCTGGGAAGCCTCGGGGAAGCGTCATGCGGAGGAGAGGAGCTGTGCAGCCATGGGCAGGCTCCGGCTACCGCGCCGGGCTCTGTGCCGCCCGCGCCCACAGCTGGCTGTTTGCTGGGTGGTTTGTGAACCATCGGCCTTTGGAATCCTATAGTGCACCATTTTGGCTGCAGTGAGGTGAAAACAAAAACACAAAAAAACCAAAGATGTGTGTTTAACTACAAGTTGAGCTCCGGCTTTTGGTTTCTGCAGAGTCGCTGGTGGCTGGGAGCCTGCCCCTCTCCTGCCCCGCGACCCAGGGTCAGCCCGAACGCTGGGGCAGCGGCAGAGGGCACACATGGCCCGAGATGGGGCCATGGGCGCTGGCGGGCGCGTGACTGTGGAAGGCGCGTCTGCCCTGCGCCAGGTGACTCACGGCGGTCACCGGACCAGGGCCCCCAGAATCTGTCCGGCTTCTTTTCCACTTCAGTGCAAGTCCGCAGAAAAAGTTGTTTATGGATTTTTTTTGCACCAAAAATAAAGTTATCTCTTAATTTCATTTTCGGCAAACTTTGGGAAGTGCCCCGTATAAAAAGTGACGGATTGGCCGGGGACAGGCCAGCTTCATGGGGGGAAAACTTGGGAAGCGGGCGGTTCCTGCCGCCCAGGGCTGGCAGACGCTTCAGCCGTGGGAGTTCCGTCATTTCCACCTGATCCACGGACTCGGTCAGCTTTAGCAGTGCCCGCCGGTGCCGGGAGGCGGTGATGTGGTCCTAAGTTCTGCCGGCAAACTCCGCCTCCGTGGCACGCAGTTTGTTCTCGTGGTTACGATAAGGAATCCGATTTTGGTGACGCCAGTGTCGTGGAGAGAACAGTGTTCTTTCTAAATTCCGAGCGGAAGTGTGCTGGGGCTGCCTGTGGCCCCCGAGGAAGCCCGGGCCGCCTCCGATCTTGCAGGAGCTGAGCTGGTCAGAATCTCCCGTGTCCGTGTCCGGTTCCACAGCACCTGGAGAGAGACGGTGCAGGGAAGGCTCAGCCGGAGCGTCGGCCGTCCCGTTCTTCCGTTTTCCTCGCCATCCATCGGACTTGGTAAGTGTTGGAGCCTTTAACAATTACTTGGTAAATCACCCCGAGTGTCTAATAATGGCGCTGAACTTTCGGTAAACAAATACTTCACATTTTGGATACAGTTGTATAAATCGGTTGGAAACCCTTCATTGAAGCAGGCAATGAATAGGAGCTCCAAAATGCTAATTATCAGCGTTCCTAGCAAGTTGTAATTACGGCCAACACAGCCTGCCTGCAGGAAGGCGGCATGATGGCCCGTGGAGCGCGGCGGGGTGTGCGCCCTGCCACTGAAGCCGGCACGCGATGCGGCTCTGCTTGACACCGCCGGGGGCAGCGCCGAGAGGGTGTCCCTAACGGGGTCTGGCAGCGAAGGCCTGTTCCGTCCCGGAGTGTCACGGGTAGGATGCATTTGATGCATTCTGTCGGGGACGGGCGTGTGTCAGGAGGCGGCAGAAGGCGGCCTCTCCAGCCGCATCTGCTGGAGGAGACCAGAACTGACAACAGGAGTCACCTGAGCTCACCGGGTCTCCCGGTTTCTGTAGACATAATCGCTTGTGAATTTAAAGTGAAAACAATCAGTTGGAATGTTGGCAATTTAAATGTTTGAATCATAAATTTTTTAAAAAAGATTTATTTATTTGAAAGGTAGAGTTAGAGAGAGAGAGAGAGGGAAAGCTTCCATCCGCTGTTCACTCCCCAAATGGCCGCAGTGGCCGGGGCTGGGCCAGGCTGAAGCCAGGAGCCAGGAGCTTCTTCCAGGTCTCCCACGTGGGTGCAGGGACACAGGGACTCGGGTCATCCTCCACTGCCTTCCCAGGCCCATCACTGGGAGCTGCATTGGAAGTGGAGCAGCCGGGACTTGAACCAGTGCCCATATGGGATGCCGGCACTGCAAGCCGCAGCTTAACTGGCTGTGCCACAGTGCCAGCCCCTAAATCACTAAATGTAATTTGAAGACAGTTACATGCAGTTTTATGAAAAATCTAAAACAATGTATTCTTACTAAAGTGCGTTCTGGCAGATGCGTAGCCTAGTGTTGGGGATGCTGGTCCAGCCCCAGCCCCAGCTCCAGCTCCGGACGCCGGCTCTGCTGATACTCACCCTGGGCGGCCTGGGCGGCGGTGCTGCGTCCAGGGGTTGGCTTCCGCCCCCCCCCCCCCCGGGGGGAGTCCTGAACTGGGTGCCTGGCTCCTGGCTGCAGCCTCTGCCCCGAGGGCCATTGTGGACATGAGGGCGTGGACTGGCAGACAGGAGCTCTCGCTCTCACTCTCTCTCTGTTTCTGTCTCTCAAATAATAATAAAAAAATATGTTCTTCTGAAGAATGCCACTGACACAGGGTTAAGATCCATGTACCAGGGAAACGAATTTTAAAGCCTTTTATTTAATGTATTTGACAACTGAGCCCCCATCCGTGGATCACTCTCCCCAAGCCCACGACAGCTGCCCTGGACCGAGGCTGGGGGCTGGAAACCCAGTGCAGGCCTTGCAGGTGGGCACGGGCAGCAGCAGGCAGTGTGCCTGGAGGCAGCGCCGAGCCTCCGTCCCCTGTGCCGATGCGGGCGCGCGCGACTCAGCCACTGGGCCAGATCCCGCGCCAGAGAGAAAGGCTAAGCTCTGTCAACGTACACCAAGAATAATGATTTATTTTCACATTTTTATGTTCAGCTAAAGAATTTATAAAAAAATTTTGTTTTAATGGACATAGACATGTTGTATTTTCACTTTTTAAATTAAAAATTTATTTTTTAAAATAGCTCTTGAATAAAACTATTTTAGGCCACTAACGTAATAAAACCAATTTATTGGTCAATGCATGCATGTATAATTTAAGCTATATAAATATGTATGAGTTCATGGAAAACATTTGCTGTGTGAATATGCGATTTGTATTGCAGTGGCGCCTGCGGGGGCCTGGGAGGCTGAGCGCCTCGGCCAGGGCCGTGGTGGGTCAGTGGTGCCGCGTTTTGGTGTTTTGTGGAGTTATTTCTCTTTATGTTACCAGATCTTGCATTAGGATGTTAATACACTTTTACTAATGTGGATAAAGACCCCCCCCCCCCGCCCTCTTCTACCTCCCCAGATTCCTGTTACTTCTTTCTGTTGTTTTAAAGTTAAGTGTCGGGTGAATTCAGAATGCTGTTTGCGAGAGATCTCTGGAGAACTCAGACAAGGCTCTTGCAGAGCAGCCGGCCCCTCTCCCCTGCCCGCCCGGCCCCTCTCCCCTGCCCACCCGGCCCCTCTCCCCTGCCCGCCCGGTCCCGCCCGGTCCCTGCTCCCTCCCAGGCCCGGGCGCCTGAGGCCGGCCCCACCTTGCCTTTGTTCCCGGGCTGCAGGGCTTGGACTGTGCGGACATGGAATTCTGGGCTTGCAAAGTGAGCCTCAAACCTGCTTTGGGTGCAGGGTTCCAGCCCTCCCTCTGCACCTGTGGGTCCAGCCAACCCGGGATCAAAGGGGACGGGGCAGGTTCTGCTCCTTGCTTGTTATCTGCAGGATACAGTGTAACAGCTGTGGCCTCCCAGGTGCTGTTTGCTGTTCCTGCTGGTTGTCTTGTCTTCAGCCTGCAACCTTGCCTCCTCCCAGGAGCCTCTTTGGCTGCGCCCACCCCGGCTGAGGCAGCCCCTGCCCACGCAGGCTGCCCCTGGGCTCCTTGGGGCAGCGCCCCCCCAAGTCATCCTGGGCGCTCCTCAGGAGAGAGGGACAGCCTCACCTCCATGCAGGGCAGGGGCGGTGGCAGGGGTGTTCCTGCGTGCTCGCGCGCCCCTCCGCGTTCCAGGCACCCCACCCCGGAGGGCAGACCCCACCCCAGAGGGCAGACCCCACTCCGGAGGGCAGACCCCACTCCCAGAGGGCAGGCCCCACCCCAGAGGGCAGGCCCCACCCCAGAGGGCAGACCTCACTCCCAGAGGGCAGACCTCACCCTCAGAGGGCAGATCCCACCTCTGAGGGTAGACCCCACCCCCAGAGGGCAGACCCCACCCCCAGAGGGCAGACCTCACCCCAAGAGGGCAGACCCCACCCCCAGAGGGCTAACCCCACCCCCAGAGGGCAGACCCCACCCCCAGAGGGCTAACCCCATCCCCAGAGGGCAGACCCCACCCCCCCAGAGGGCAGACCTCACCCCCCCAGAGGGCTAACCCCACCCCCAGAGGGCAGACCTCACCCCCAGAGGGCTAACCCCACCCCCAGAGGGCTAACCCCACCCCCAGAGGGCAGACCCCACCCCCAGAGGGCAGATCTCATGTGAACCTGGAGATCGTGAGGGAGACATGGAGCATATATATGGAGAGAGAGAGAGAGAGAGAGAGAGAGGCGGAGAGGGCAAGATCAGACCAAGCCCTGTAGTTGGGGGAACAAAGGAAAGGGGGGGCCGGCCCTCAGCTGCCAGGACCTTCGAGGGCCGAGGGACGGGGTGGGCGAGGGAGGGGAGCGGGCTGATTCGGCAGAAGGCTCCTGCAGGTACCCCAGATGTCTCTCATCATATACATTATACATGGGGGGTAGGGAGAGAGCCCCCATCCACCGATTCCCTCCCCAGGTGCCTGTAACACCTGAGAGGCAGAAGTCAGCTCAATCCAGGCCCCCCACCGGGCGGGGTGCAGGGGCCCCACCACTGCTTTGCGGGGAAGCGGGAGTGGCGCGGCCCAGGGAGCTGCTCTGGGGGATGCGGGCGTCCTCACCAGCATCTTCACAGTGAAGCCGAATGCCTGGGCGGAGACATCCTTCACGGCCCCTTCTGTGCTGCTCACGTCTCGTTGAAAATCTCTAATCGTCGCTGAAGGCTCATTTCCATCCGCAGTGCCACGGAGCCCGTCCTCGAGGGGACGGCTGTGCAGGCACATGGCGCAGGACACGCGTCACAGGCTGGAGACTGCGCGTGGCTGGTGTGTTACAGGGCCGGGGACACGTGAGGGGCCTCCTGTCAGTGTGGGGGAGGGAGCAGAGGCAGGTGCACCCCCACTCATCTGGGGGCCCCGGCCCCGGGGGCTGGTGAGCAGAACCCGTCTCAGCCCAGCTCGGGGACCTCACTCGGTCTGGGGGAGGCTGACCCAGCCACAGTGGTGGTCCTTCTTCCCGTGAGCTCTCTGAGTGACCGAGCGTCTGAAGGGCCCCGCCCCACACCTAAAGCGCAGATTCCCCAGCCCTGAGGCTGGGCCCGGGGATCTGCATTTGCTTCTCCCTGAGCCCTGGCCTCTGTCTGCAGGAGGCATAGCTCACAGAGCTCTGCACGCTGGGCTCCCTTGCCCCCTGCAGGGTGAGTCTCTCCGGCTCTGGGTCCCACAGCCCCCAGTCATTCCCTACAGAGCAGCGTCTGAGAGGTGGGTGTGCTGTGTGAGAGGCGTGTGCCCATTGTGTCATCCCCCGGTGCCAGCAGCGCCCCTGACCTCTGGGGTGCGGGCCACACCTGCTCTGAACTCGCCCTCACAGCCACGGGTGAGTCCGGGGCCCACCTGACGTCCCAGACCTCACTCGGCCTTGTCTTCCAGAGCCCACCCTACGCAGAGAGCCTCCCAGACAAGGTGGGGCACAGAGCCCAAGCCCTAACCCAGCCCCAGAGCCGGCCCCGCTCCCCCACTCCCAAGGGTTCTGTGGCGGGTTTGAAGATGTGGGGTTTGTGGGAGGGGTCCCACGGCAGAGGTGTGGCATCCGCAGCGTTGCTGGCCCCAGCCCGCGCCCCCTCTCCCTTCTGGTGCACCTGGAAGCCTTCCCCGTGGCGTGCCCCGCGTAGTTCGCCATCCTCGGAGTACTGGGGAGCTCAGCTCTGCCCTGGAGTCTCTTGCGAGCCAGTCTGAGGCTTGGTCCGCTGTGTGCCTGCTCTGTGCTTGGCACGAGGGGTTGGCCTGTCCGTCAGCACCTGCTGGGAGCGTTCTGCTTGCTTTGTCGGAGGTCAGCACCACAGATGTCTCCTGGAGGGAAAGAGGTAGCAGTTGCAGGGAGGAGTCGGGGAGGCTGGAGGGGGCAGGACCTGCAGCGCGGGGGCGGGGGGCGGGGGGCCGAGGGCAGGGCTGTGCAGTTGCCCGGAGACCCTGCGCGGACGGCCGGGGTGTGCACCGGGCCGGGAGCTCCCCAGCGCACGGTGGCCTTGTCAAGCTGCGGTGGCAGCTGGCTGCTGGGTCGTGAACTCTACCGGCCAGTTGTTTCATTTTGCATGAAGCAGGATAGGCGTCGCCTATATGCATTTTAGAAGGAAATTTGTATGTGTTTGTATGTATGTGCATGTGCATTTGCACACATGTGTACCATGGACCGAGTGTCTGCATCCTCCCAGAACTGAGTGTTGCAACCCTGACCCCCAGTGTGATGTGAGGAGCTGTGCCCTTGGGAGGCGATTGGCTCATGGGATTCGTGTCCTTGTCAAAGAGCTGGGCGATGTGGGTGTCCCTTTGGCTGTGTGAGGGCACAGCAGGAAGAGGGGCTGCCCCCTCCATGGGCTCCTTGATCCTAAACTTGCAGCCTCCCGCTGCCTGTGGACCAGGAGAGCGTGTGCACCGGGCTGTGAGAAGTGTTTTGCATGGGGGTCGTTGTGTGTGTTTCCCGTGGCTGCGGTGGAAGCTTCCACAGGCTTGGTGCCTTGAACGTCACCGGCTCAGCATCTCGTGGTCCTGGAGCCGCAGGTGGAACGGCCCCGCTGGGTGGGAGGCCAGGGTGGCAGGACAGAGCTCCCTCTGGAAGTGCGAGGGAGGAGCTGCGTCCTCACCTTCCCCAGCTCGGGATCTGCGTGTGTCTCGGCTCCTGGCCTCCTCCGTCTTTGCAGTAGGCGGCCCAGCACGGCCTCCCCACCTCCTACAGGGAGCCGAGCAGTGGCACTGGGCCCCCTGGGATCACTGGAGAACAGGTCTCCTGCTCAGGGGCTGCGTGTAGTCACGGGTAGCCACGTGTGCAGTCCCTGTTGTGCGCAGGTTGTGGGAACCAGGATGGGGACAGCTCTGGGGACCGTGACTCAGTCAACCACGGTCAGCACTGGGTCAGGTGACTCTGACAGTCCCTGCCAGCCCAGAACCTCCGTGGTCTTCAATGAGACCGGACAGGCGTGAGCCGGCCGGTGCCTCTGCTCCTTGCACCTGCCCGTGCCCTGGTCTTGTCGTCCGTGTTCACTCAGCACAAGGACACCCTCTGGCTTCAGCAGTGAGTTACCCTGGACCCCCGCCTAGCCCTGGAGAGGCCCCACGTGCTTCTGCCCACCCTCCTGGGCCTCTGTCCTTGTGCAAGAAGAGCCTGCCCCAGCCGGCCTCCTCTCTCCAAAGGTGATTGAGGGGAACGTGGAGCCAAGCGCCACCCCACTCCTGCTACCTGGGTTCTTAGAACCTCCCAGCTGAGCCAGCCCGGCCATGGGGACACACCGTCCA
This sequence comes from Oryctolagus cuniculus, assembly GCF_964237555.1. Lineage (NCBI taxonomy): Eukaryota > Metazoa > Chordata > Mammalia > Lagomorpha > Leporidae > Oryctolagus > Oryctolagus cuniculus. The sequence goes on from NC_091442.1 coordinate 121,606,749, forward strand.
CCTGCGGACGCCTGAGAGGACGGGGCGGGTGGTTCAGGGCTCTGAGCCGTGGGGAGCCGAGCACCTGTGGTGGTGGCTGCAACCCCTTGTCTCCTCTGCTCTGACCTGAGAGAGAGCCTTGAGCCTTTGTCACATCAGAACGGCTTGTGACAAAAGCACCCTCCGCTCCCAGGGAGAGCCCCTGCACTCCACCCCACCCTGGTGGGGCTCCGTCTGCCGAGGGGACCCTGGCCTGGGACTGCACCTCGCTCTTGCTTCTCTGGGCCGCAGCACCGAGTGGGGCTCACCAGCGTCTGCCGACTGCAGGGCACTGGGCCCCGGCTGACTCCGTCAGTGATGGTCCTGCCTCAAGGGCAGAGGTCCCTGCACCACGCAGTCACTTCCTCACACCGTGCACCTTGGTTGTCCAATGACTCCTGCGGCAGGAGCCAGGCTCCATCCCGCTTTCAAGTAAACTACTCTGTTGGGCAGGGAGCCGGCGGCCTTCCAGCGGACTGGCCTCGGCCGCACCCGGGCGGGAGAGCTCCTGTGCCCCCTGGATGCAGGCTTCGGGGCCTGAGACCCGGGTGGCGATGAGTCATGGAGACGCCGTGGAATTCAGGCCCGAAGGAGACCAGCCGGCGGTAGCCCTGTATCCGTCGCCTTGGCAACAGATTCGTTCTTGCCTTCCCCATGAGCAGTTCTCGGAGCCCAGAAGTCGGGGGCCCCTCAGGCCGCACTGGGAGCTGGGCAGGGACAGGACCAAGCCAGGTGAAGGGCACAGGTGCCTGGGTCACGCGTGGCTCTCGTCACGGGGCAGTCGCCACGTCTCTTGGCGGCGAGCCTGGCCTGCGTGGCCCAGCCCGGGCCTCGGCACGGGAGGCCTCTGCTGTCGGTTTTCTCTCTTGGACGCCGGGAGGGTACGGCAGTGTGTGTCCCACGGGGCGGTGGACAGGTCGTGCAGAGCTCGCTGGCCTGGGACTCGGGGACCTCTGGGTGTGAAGCTCCCAGGCTTCGGGAGTGTGAAACACGTTCGCTTTCAGCGGCCGCGGGAACTGTGCCCGGGAGCGGCTGGGGTGGCTCACGATGCAGACGCGCCAAGTCAACCAGAGCAAGGTGTTCGCAGTCACCCTGACACTCACCGTTTGTGGGGGGACTTTAAAACGCTCTCTCGCGGTTGTTTTGCAATGCGATGTTCCGGGCGGCTGCTGCCACCCTGTGCTGTAGGGGCCCGAGCCCAGTCCTCTGAGCGTCGCTCGGTGCCACCCGTGCTCCCGGAGGGCAGCTCTTGGGGCTTCGGCGCGTCAGGGAGAGCAGCGGGGCCTTCTCAGCCTGTGTGGCTGCCCCGAGCTCGCGTGGCCAGGGCTGCTCCGCCGTGGCTGTCGCGGCGTGGCGCCCCACGCTCCAGGCGGGCGGTTCAGGGACGCCCGGGCTGACGGCAGTGCTGCGGTGGTCCTGGGGGTGGGGTGTGAGGGTCTCTCGCCCACCCCGACGGCTTTCCCTTTGGGATTCTGGATTGAGACGAGGTGTGCGCCCGTCAGCAGGCTTCTGTGAGGGGAGCGGAGACCCCTGGAGCAGGGTGTTGGCACCGCCAGGCCCGGGCGCACGGTCAGTACACAGCCCCTTTCCTCCGGTCCCCTCCCTCTGGGTGTGCGTGGGGCATGGGGGTGGGCTCCTGGTGGGCAGGGCTTGCTTTGTGACACCTGCTCTCCAGCTCTGCACGGAAGCCAACCTCAGGTGGCTGACGGACGGAGGGCCCTGTCCTCACTGGTGATGGGAAGAGGCAGCTTTAACACCAATAGGGGGGCGAGCACTGTGGCCTGGTGGGAAGGCGGATGCCTGGGATGCGGGCATCCCGTATGGGCCCCAGTTTGTGTCCCGGCTGCTCCACTTCCCATCCTGCTCCCTGCTGATGGCCTGGGGAAGCAGCCGAGGGTGGCCCAAGTGTAGGGACCCTGCCATCCACGTGGGACACCTGGGTGAAACTTTGGCCTGGCTCAGCCCTGGCCATTGTGGCCATCTGGGGAGTGAACCAGTGGATGGAAGACCTCTCTCTCCGTCTCTTCCTCTCTCTCTGTAACTCTGACTTTAAATCAGTCAATCAATCAATCAATCAATCAATCTTAATAAAACCAGGTGGACCCATCAGGCCCGTGGAAGTTTGCACATCACTGGTGCGGAAGGTGGATGACCGCAGTGGACAACAGCGGACCTTACCCTGCTGACCAGATCGGGAACGATCAGGTAGGACCCTGTAATGGGCGGTATTTTAGTTTGCATGAAAACCTTGCATGTGCATACATCCTTGGATCTAGAATCTTCCTGCAGCTGTGGCTGAAGTGTGCAGAGCCGGGTGTAACCCCAGGGTGCGGGGAGAGACGGAGGGGGTGATCGGCTGGGGGGCAGGCACACAGGCTTAGTGAGGCTCCTAGTGGCGCTTACACAGAGGTCTCGGAACAGGCCAGCGCGAACGAGGGTGGCAGACGGAGCCCGGTCCTCCCGCCTGTACGGTGGGGTGTGTCCAGCCTCCCTCCCGCCTGCACAGTGGGGTGTGTCCAGTCTCCCTCCTGCCTGTACGGTGGGGTGTGTCCAGCCTCCCTCCCACCTGTACGGTGGGGTGTGTCCAGCCTCCCTCCCGCCTGTACGGTGGGGTGTGTCCAGCTTCTCTCCAGCCTGTACAGTGGGGATGTGTCCAGTCTCCCTCCCTCACGGGCCCTCTCGGAAGAGCACAGGAGAGACTGAGACACTCGGCACAGGGCCTGTCTGGCGGAAGTCCACTGTAGGCAGACGGTGGCTGAGAGTTCCCGGGCTTCTGTCAGGGACTCGCCCCGGGCCCTGCAGTCCCACCAGCTGCTGTCGGGGTGGCGGGTCCCCTGCAGGAGCAGACAGGGCTGGACAAAGACCTGGAGACACAGAATCCAACCCCCTTGTGACCTCAGGCAAGTTACTGCCCCTCCCTGAACCCCCGTTTCCATCTCGGGTGGTCAGTCTGGGCCAGTTCTGTGGTGAACGCATCCTGCCATCCCCACTCACTGGGGGACCTGGCTGAGGGGTGGCGACACGGCTGGTGCTGAGGCAGAGGGAAAAAGGACAGTGGCACCAGCAGCACCACCAGGGTCTCAGCGGGCAGGGCGAGTCACTCAGCCGAGTCCAGGTTCACAAGAGAGATGGACACCTGCCACTCACTCAGCCAAGTCCAGGTTCATGGGAGAGATGGACACCTGCCACTCACTCAGCCAAGTCCAGGTTCACAGGAGAGATGTGCACCTGCCACTCACTCAGCCAAGTCCAGGTTCATGGGAGAGATGTGCACCTGCTGCCCACTCGGCCAAGTCCAGGTTCATGGGAGAGATGGGCACCTGTGCCCACTCGGCCAAGTCCAGGTTCACGGGAGAGATGGGCACCTGTGCCCACTTGGCCAAGTCCAGGTTCATGGGAGAGATGGGCACCTGCGGCCCAAGTCCAGGTTCACGGGAGAGATGGGCACCTGCCACCCACTCGGCCAAGTCCAGGTTCATGGGAGAGATGTGCACCTGCGGCCCAAGTCCAGGTTCACGGGAGAGATGGGCACCTGCCACCCACTCGGCCAAGTCCAGTTCATGGGGGAGATGGGCACCTGCCGCCCACTCGGCCAAGTCCAGGTTCATGGGAGAGATGGGCACCTGCCGCCCACTCGGCCAAGTCCAGGTTCACGGGAGAGATGGGCACCTGCCGCCCACTCGGCCAAGTCCAGGTTCATGGGAGAGATGGGCACCTGCGGCCCAAGTCCAGGTTCACGGGAGAGATGGGCACCTGCCGCCCAGTCGGCCAAGTCCAGGTTCACAGGAGAGATGGGCACCTGCGCCCACTTGGCCAAGTCCAGGTTCATGGGGGAGATGGGCACCTGCGTCCCCCCTGCAGTCGGCCCGAGTGAGCGCTGAGCCCTTCTGAAGGACTGCGGGGTGCAGCTGAGACCTCAGTCTGATGGGTGGGCTTCGTGCCACGTGGTGCCCTGCACTGCACGTGTCTCCCTCCCCTCCTTCCGCCTTCCCTGCATCTCAGGGTCAAGGCAGGATTTTGCCGACCACAGATTTCCAGTTAATGAGGACCACGTATATCTTTGAAGATGCTGTGATCTCGGTTTAAACGAGGATCTGAAAATCTGCAGTCGGTGCCTTCCGGCTCTGACGGGACAGGAGCAATGAGCCGCCTCACTCGCCCAGGGCTGGGGCGCGGGCTCTCCGAGGGAGGTGCGGGGCAGCCTGCAGCCCGCAGGAGGCCTCTCTGGTCAGTGCTGGGTGCCCCTTGGCCCCTGGGGTGTCCAGTGGGCCCACAGCAATCACAAGGTCCTCGCAGGGAGGGGGTCGGGAGGGTCCCAGGCAGAGGCTGAAAGCTTTGGGGCCGTGAGCTGGGAGAGCCGGAGGCTGGGGTCCAGGAGACAGCTCCCCCAGAGCCTCCGGGGGACGGGCCCTGCCCTGCACCCCGCACCCCTGACCCCAGGCTGGGACACGAGCCTGTGCTGCCTGCTGCCCTCCGTGTGCCGTTCTCACAGCAGCCACGGGGCGAGAACCCAGGCAGGGCCGGCCAGAGCCAGGTCCACCTGGGCAGGCGGCACTGGACTCCGTGGGGCTGGCACTGGCCCAGCGCTCTGGGCCTCCGTGTCCACTTCCCTTCCTGGCGTCTCCCTGCGATGGGGGGGGGCTCGTCTGTCCACCACTGTTCCATCTACCATGTGTGGGGGTGGCTGTGATGACGGTGAGGGTCTCTCCTGCCCAGGCCCCGACGCTGGGGCCGCCATGGAGGCAGCGGCCGTGTCGTGAGCAGCGGCTCCAGCCCTGAGCAGGAAGGAGCCCGCCCTCCCTCCCAGTGGGCAGCCTGAGGGCGGTGAGTGTACAGGACACAGGGCAGCCCCACGGAGGCGGCTGGCAGAGCTCGGAGCACGGCCCGGGGCGTTCCTGGCCTTGGCCTTGGGAGGCCGCCACAGTTTGCAGCTAGCACGACCTAGTGTTTCCATCACCTACCTGCCCCCGAGGCCCAGAGCCCCCTGCCCCCCACAGGCTGGGAGCACGGGAGCCAGGGAGGCCCCGGAGCCCCTCTGCCCGGAGGGCAGGTGGACGTGCAAGGACAGGGCCGTGCTCACAGGGCCAGGGCCCCGGTCTGGTGCCTCTGCGGTGCTGGGACGGCAGGTTTGGGGAGCTTCCCACAGCTCGCCCTGAGCGTCCCAGGCCCAGTTTGTCAGCAAAGCCCCTGAGGGCCCTGGGGACCCCGGCCTTGGGTGTCTGTGTGGGAGGCCTCTGTGCTGCTGGGGGCTGTGCGTCACGTTTGCCGAGGATTCCTCTGGCTCCGTTCCTGGGACCCCCCCCCCCCCAGTGTTACACAACAGTCTGCGGAGTGACGGTGACGTGGGAGAGGAGCTGAGTGAGAGCCAGACTCCTCTCCACCCACCCAGGCGCTCATGCACTCGGCCGGCCTGGACCCCGCTGGGCAGCAGGGTGGACACAAGCCACGTCCCTGCCACTTCCAAGAGACGGGAGCACGGTCACAGCTTCCGGTCCTCTGGGTTCCTGCTGGGGAGCTCAGCGCTGGCTCAGCGCTCCCTCCCACACCTGAAGACAGTCTGGGGGAGGGTGGGGACCTGGCTCTGTTGAGTGACAGGTGGCTCGGGGCACCTGCGCCCTCCCACCTGCTGTGAACCTCTGCCTCCCCGACTCTGCTGCAGCCCCAGTCAGCCCCTCTCCCTCTGCCCTCGTCCTGCCCAGCACCTGTGCCCAGACCGAAGCCCAGCTGGTTATGGGCAGTGCCTCGCCTTTGCTGCAGGCTGGGTGAAGGCCGTCTGCAGGGCCTTCCCCTCCGTCCTGCGTCGTCTGTCGCTGGCAGGGCTCAGGAACACTTCCCAGAGGGGGGGCTGTGGCCCTGGGGCTGGGGCCCGGGCTGTGGTGGTGAGTTCATGACCTGTTGGTGAAGATCCTCTGGGTGCCTTAGGTTTCCAAGCACTGGAGCCCTTGCCGCCTCAGGGTGGTGATCTCACAGCTCTCCAGACCCACCCGTGATCCCGTGGCCTTCCTGATCCTCCTGTGATCCCATGGACATTCCTGCTCCTCCTGTGATCCACCCAGGATCCTGTGGTCCTTCCTGATCCACCTGTGATCCTCCCGTGATCCTGTGGCCTTCCTGATTCTCCTGTGATCCTTTCTGATCTACCTGTGATCCACCCATGATCCTGTGATCCTTCCTAATCCACCTGTGATTCCATGGACATTCCTGATCCACTGTGATCCTCCTGTGATCCCATGTCCCTTCCTGCTCCTCCTGTGATCCACCCAGGATCCTGTGGCCTTCCTGATCCTCCCGTGATCCCGTGGCCTTCCTGATCCTCCTCTGATCCCGTGGCCTTTCCTGATCCACTTGTGAGCAGCCCATGATCCCATGTCCCTTCCTGATCCACTGTGATCCTCCCGTGATCCCGTGGACATTTCTGATCCACCTGTGATCCGCCTGTGGTCCTGTGGTCCTTTCTGACCCACCTGTGAGCCCCCGGCCTTCAGGGAGGGGAGTTTCCATCTCCTGGGTTTGGTACACTCCAGGCCTTGAGAATTCTGCATGTAGCCCCAGCTGCCTTCTTTGCTTTGCTTGTTGTGTGCTCCACAGGGATCCTCCCGTGTCCGTGGGGCCCCAGGGGTGTCTGGGAGCCCAGCCCTTTCTCACAGCAGTGGCATTGGAGGCGCAGTGACGGATGCCCTGGACGGCTGGGATTTTTGCTTGTTTCAGTCACTTTTTCCACCTTTTCTTTGAGACTCACAACTCAGTGCTAAGAGCGCACCTAGGGCTGACCTCACGTCCAGCTGACCTCACGCCCAGGCTGAGCAGGAGACCAGGAGTGGGCGGTCGGGGCCCCGGGGGTCTTTGCTGGAATCATGGGAGGTTGGCCTGGGGGTCTTTGCTGGAATCATGGGAGGTTGGGGCCCCGGGGGTCTTTGCTGGGATCGTGGGAGATCGGGGCCCCGGGGGTCTTTGCTGGGATCGTGGGCGGTTGGGGCCCCGGGGGTCTTTGCTGGAATCCTGGGCGGTTGGGGCCCCGGGGGTCTTTGCTGGGATCGTGGGAGATCGGGGCCCCGGGGGTCTTTGCTGGAATCCTGGGCGGTTGGGGCCCCGGGGGTCTTTGCTGGAATTGTTGGAACGAGGCCCTCGTACAACGTGTTCATGTGCGGTGCCACTTGTTGGACTCTGGTTATGTGCCAGGCTCCCGGCTCGCTGTTCCTGCATTGCTTTTTTTTTTTTTAAAGATTTATTTACTGAAAAGTCAGAGTTATACAGAGAGAGAAGGAGAGAGAGAGAGAGAGAGGTCTTCCATCTGCTGGTTCACTCCCCTGATGGCCACATTGGCTGGAGCTGTGCTGATCTGAAGCCAGGAGCCAGGAGCTTCTTCCAGGTCTCCCACGTGGGTGCAGAGGCGCAAGCACTTGGACCACCTTCTACTGCTTTCCCAGGCCACAGCAGAGAGCTGGATCGGGAGAGGAGCAGCCGGGACTAGAACTGGCGCCCATATGGGATGCCGGCACTGCAGGCGGTGACTTTACCCACTACACCACAGCACCAGCCCCCCCTGCGTTGCTTTTAATTCTTACACGTACTTTGCTTGGTAGTCATGATCCTATTTCTTTTTTGGTAAAGATTTATTTATTTGAAAGGCAGAAGGAGAGAGAGAGAGAGAGAGAGAGAGAGAGAGAGAGAGAGAGAGACTTCCATCCTCTGGTTCACTCCCCAAGTGGTCACAACAGCAAGATATGGACCAGGTTGAAAAGCCAGGAGCCAGGAACTCCCCCCTGGTCTCCCACACGGGTGACAGGGACCCAGGTAGTCGGCCATCTCCCTCTGCAGGGGGCTGGATCGCACGGGAGGAGCTGGGACCCAGACTGGCACCAGGAAGCGGGCTGCCAGTGTCGCAGGTGACGGCTTCCTTAACCGCCGCGCACGGGGCCAGCCCACCTGCTTCTGTCTCTACTACAGGCAAGGCACTTGAGCCCCGGGGAGGTTGTGCAGGCTAAGGTGTGACTTCACGTCTGTCTGTGTCCCTGTGGCTTTTGGGTTCACTTAGTAACGACCGCTGCTTCCAGGGTGACCGTCCGTCAGTGTCCAGGTGAGACAGGCCAGCGACATGCGTGTTTAAAACCAGTGTCTCTGCTAGTTGTTTCTGGAACCTTGGAGACACTCCCCGCGCCGTCTCTGGGTATTGATCCAAAGAAGCAAATCGCGAGTCGGCACAAAGACGAGATGGTGTTTATTCATCACGGGGTAATTTGTGATAGGAGAAATCAGGGCTCTTCTAAATGTCCTGTAATGAGGGGATGATTAAGCAGATTATGCAGCCAAAGATGCTTACAATGAGTTTGTAGTAACACGGGGAGATGCCTCGCATGTTAAGTGCGAAAGACAACAAGTGAAAGACGGTGTTTGGAGGCTGATCTCAAGCACGGAAAATTGCGGAGGGGAAGAGATGGAATAGCCGGTGTCGGCAGCGCCTTCCCGGCAGGGCACACGCGCTCGCTGTGGGCGCCTTCCCGGCGGGGCACACGCGCTCGCTGTGGGCGCCTTCCCGGCGGGGCACACGCGCTCGCTGTGGGCGCCTTCCCGGCGGGGCACACGCGCTCGCTGTGGGCGCCTTCCCGGCGGGGCACACGCGCTCGCTGTGGGCGCCTTCCCGGCGGGGCACACGCGCTCGCTGTGGGCGCCTTCCCGGCGGGGCACACGCGCTCGCTGTGGGCGCCTTCCCGGCGGGGCACACGCGCTCGCTGTGGGCGCCTTCCCGGCGGGGCACACGCGCTTGCTGTGGGCGCCTTCCCGGCAGCGGACACGCGCTTGCTGTGGCTCTGTCTCCACGTTGTCCATGATGAGCGAGCATGTGGCTAGAGCCAGGGCGGAAGACGACGTGTCGTTAAAAATCCTGGTGAGGACAGCAAATGTGACGGGGTTTGCTCAGCTGAGCTGGGCCTGTTGGGCCCCGGGCTGGACGCCGACGGACGAGGTGACGGCCGGCCTGGGGCGGGGTCCGGTCTGCACGGCGCTTCCCACGCGTCCTCGGCGTCCTCACCCCTGCCTCCCCCCCGCCGGGTTTCTCACTGTCGCGTCTCTCACGCATCCAGATGAGTGCAGACAGCACAGTCGCAGCTCTGAGGAACGTCCCACGACAAGCCGCCCCGGGACCTCCCCCGTCGTGTGGGGCCGGAGCATTCCGGAACCTTGGAATGTTCTGGTCTGTGTGCCCCTTCCTCATTCCCCCCCCTCCCCCGCCTCTACCCTGGCTGGCCTACTTCTCACGTTTGTGGGGCTTGGGGCTAGCGTACAAACCCAGGCCCACACACCATATGTCTAAATATTTATAAACTGTAAATCAAGTTAATGAACTGTTAACAAATACGCTCGCCTCCCGCGTTGACAAATATACCTTCATCATAACAAGGTGGAAAAATGTGTAAAATTATGGGTTATATTCTGATAAGTGAAAGCTGGCGAAATATGGAAGCAAACGGAATTTAATTATTACGCATATGCCTTGGCGTTCTGTTGATGGGCCAATAACATTTGGAAGAGGAGTAAAACAAAAATATGCATAACTTATACGTTGCCGTGTGCTTATTCCTCAAAATTTATTCTTCTTGCCTTCATCTAAGCAGCACCACTAATTATGTTATTATAATTAAAATCTTCCCATAATTTGCATTTTATTGACAATAATGACAAATTAGACACACTCTCCTGAGTTATGTAGTTCTTCCATAGTTTTCAAAACTTAATTTTGGTTTGCAGGAACTTTGATCCGGAGAGGCTGTAGCAGCTGGGGTTGTCAATAAAATTCTTAGAGGAATAAATTGATTTGGAAACCAGCCAAGTCCTTTGAAATTTTTCTTACAGTGTTTAGGCGTTGTGATGGAGAGGCACATCCTACGTTTATGATTAGCAATGGGAAAACAATAAAGTGCCCGGATTTCATCATCTGAAGCCACTGTCCTCACTCCGGGTGCTCCTTGGGTTTCATCGTCAGCGTCAGGACCCCTGCAGGGATGGGAGGCGCCGTCAGCCCAGGTGAGGAAGGGGTGAGGCCGCCCGCACGGCAGAGGGCGCTCAGCTCCGCGTGCGTGCGCCCGTCTGGTGGGCGTCGGAGAGCGGCTTGTTCTTCCCCTACGGCCGTCTTTGGAGAACCAACTCAGGTCCCAGTGACCCAAGGCCCTGCCCCGGCCCCACCTCATGCGGCTTCCTCCCCTCAGCACCGCCACACTGGGCACCGAGCTTGCGGCGCGGGGACCCAGGGGGACACAGGGTGTCCCAGCCGCACACCTGTGGGGACCCTGGGGACACAGTGAGTCCCAGCCACACACCTGTGGGGACCCTGGGGACACAGTGCGTCCCAGCCGCTCACCTCTGGGGACCCTGGGGACACAGTGCGTCCCAGCCGCTCACCTGTGGGGACCCTGGGGACCCTGGGGGACACAGTGCGTCCCAGCCGCTCACCTGTGGGGACCCTGGGGACACAGTGCGTCCCAGCCGCTCACCTGTGGGGACCCTGGGGGACACAGTGCGTCCCAGCCGCTCACCTGCGGGGACCCTGGGGACACAGTGTGTCCCAGCCGCACACCTGTGGGGACCCTGGGGACACAGTGAGTCCAAGCCGCTCACCTGCGGGGTCCCTGGGGACACAGTGAGTCCAAGCCGCTCACCTGTGGGGACCCTGGGGACCCTGGGGGACACAGCGCGTCCCAGCCGCACACCTGTGGGGACCCTGGGGGACACAGTGAGTCCAAGCCGCACACCTGCGGGGACCCTGGGGACACAGTGCGTCCCAGCCGCACACCTGCGGGGACCCTGGGGACCCTGGGGGACACAGTGCGTCCCAGCCGCTCACCTGTGGGGACCCTGGGGGACACAGTGCGTCCCAGCCGCTCACCTGTGGGGACCCTGGGGACACAGTGCGTCCCAGCCGCTCACCTGTGGGGACCCTGGGGACACAGTGCGTCCCAGCCGCACACCTGTGGGGACCCTGGGGGACACAGTGCGTCCCAGCCGCTCACCTGTGGGGACCCTGGGGACCCTGGGGGACACAGTGCGTCCCAGCCGCTCACCTGTGGGGACCCTGGGGACACAGTGCGTCCCAGCCGCACACCTGTGGGGACCCTGGGGACACAGTGCGTCCCAGCAGCACACCTGTGGGGACTCTGGGGACACAGTGCGTCCCAGCCGCACACCTGTGGGGACCCTGGGGACACAATGAGTCCAAGCCGCACACCTGTGAGGACCCTGGGGACACAGTGCGTCCCAGCCGCACACCTGTGGGGACCCGGGGGACACAGTGCGTCCCAGCTGCACACCTGCTGGTCCTGGTATCCAGGGTGTCCCGGCCACAGGTGTCAGGTGGGGAGGTGTGGAGCCAGATCTTGCCTGGCCAGGGCTGAGGCCTGGGCAGCCCAGGGCTCCTGAACGAATGATGTTTGTGTACGTTTCCTGTATCTGGTGCCCTGAAGTGCTGACCGGGGGTCAGGACCCTCCTTGCCCGGAGGCAGGAGCTGCCCGTACCAGTCCTCGCTCAGCGTCTCTGGACTTCTGTCCAGGATGGCAAGAGCACCTGTCCACACGAGGAGCAAGGCCAGGTGGGACGCTCTGTGGGCAGAGAGTCCTGGAGAAGACGAAGTGGCAGCCTGAGGGTCCCGTCTGTCCCAGCTCCCTTGAGGGGTTGCCAGAGACCCTGTGGGGGGATGGGTGAGCCCTGCAGGGAGACCCCGGGATGGCCCCGTGTTTCTGGGCCAGGCCACGGCGACCCCAGCTCCAAGAGGGCCAGGTTGCCTAGGGATTCTGTCCCTGTGTGGGGGACAGTGCGCACCCCGGGGCTGCCCGCCCACTGCTTCTGCCGCTGGGCCCATGGCTCCCCGGCCAGGCACCGTGACTGCCGTGGTCTGGCTTGCTCTCCTGGGTGGCTTCCGGAATCTGCTTTCTCCCTCTCTCCTTTTCCACAGTGTCGGGGTGCCCTCCCGCCCGGGGTGCCCTCCCCGCCCCCTTCCTCGTCAGTAGCCCCTTGAGGACTGATGCCCGCAAGCTACGTTTTGGAGATTCTGTCTCGACTGACGGTTTTCCCAGATAAAGGACTCTGGCTGGGGTGGCTCCGGGGATGGCAGGGCTTGGCCGGGCGTCGCTGAGCTGTGTGCACGCGTCCTGTTCCCGCCCATCCTGTTCTGCCTGGCAGGGGCTGCCCCTTCCCCGCGTGTCCAGGGCAGCGAAGGTCCTCCCGGGCCGTCCTCGCGTCGGCCTTCCTGTGTTGGGACCCCTGCCTTGCTTCCTGGGTGCTCTGAGTTCTCCCTCGGAGCACACACAGGTCCCTGCCCTGTGAGACCGACGGTGCAGGCTGGGCTGTGGGCAGCAGCGTGAGAGGTAGGAAGGGGCCTGGGGACAGGGCACCCCCACCGACGCGAGTCCACGGAGGCGGCCCCGCTGCTCAGGGCGGCCACCGAAGACGTAGCAGCAATCCCTCCACCACTGCGCCCGTCTCACCATTTTCTAGAACATTCTGAGCTCTTAGGATGGGGAGAACCTCCCCTCTGTGGGCCACGCCCCTGGGAGAGCAGCACGCGGGCGGGGGTCTCCTGGCAGCCTCGGAAGAGCTAGCTCCCAGGCAGCGGACCCCACAGCCCTCCTGGCAGCCATGGAAGCTTCTAGATGCCTGGGTCCTCGGCTGTGTCCCCGTGCCTGTTCCCTGCCCTGTCGTCAGCACGGTGTGCGCTCTGGTTTCCAGCGGCGGCCCTCGGTCCGTGGTTCTCTCTCTCGGCCGCTGCCCAGCCCGTCCGCCGCCGTGCGGGGTGGGCCCGGGCGGCGTGTGCAGATGCCCGTCCGTCACTCTTGGCTGTGCCGTCTCCTGCAGCGTTCATTTTCTTTTTCTTCTCTCCCGAATGAGACCGACGCCAGCTTAAGGAAGAAATCACTCGTTCGCGGAGCTGTCAGTGTCGGCACTGGAGCCGCCTGGAGTCGATTAGAGAGGCGCGGAACTGCTCCTGCCGGGCGGAGGGCGGAAAGCAGGGAGTGGGAGCCGGGCCGGGTGTCCTGGCCCGGCAGGGAGGAAGCGGCTCTGGTGCAGGCCCAGCCCCCTCTGCCGCCTTCCCGGACAAGGCCAGCGCTCAGGTCAGAGGTGCAGGCGCGTGCGCTGGCCGCAGAGCGGACGCAGTTCTCAGAGCTCAGTCGGGATACAAGCCGTGTCCACACGTTCATCTAGAACAGCGAGATCCACGCCGAGCCCGTGTGGACAGAGAGAGACGCTTCTGTGGGTTCAGGACCCTGCCCCGCCCACCAGGCTGCCCTCCAGGGCCCGCGGCTCGCACCGCGCCCGGCTGGGGCTGGCGTCGGGGGCGGTGTCTGAACCATCCCAGTGGGCTCAGAGCGGGAGAGGCGACTCGACAGCTCCTACCTGTCAGGTCAGGCATTCCCTTTGTCCCTTTGTTTCAGGCTAGAGGTGGCCCTCCCGTGGCGGGAGTCACCCGCGGCCCCGGGCTGGGCTGCCGCTCGCCTCGCTGGCTAAGTGAGCTCAGGACCGTGGTTAGGGAAGTGGGGTGGGGCTGCCAGGGTCCGCTTAGGTTCAGCTGGCAGAATGGACCAGGATGCGTCTCGGCGGTGACGGGGCCTGTGTGCAGCACGGCCACACCCGTGTCCTCCAGTCCCCCTTGCAGTCACCAGCCAGCGATGAGCGCCTGGGCCCTGCGGGAGACACACCCAGAAAGGATGCTGAGGGCTGGTGGGGCCTGGGACTGCCCCCTCTCCCAGAGGTGGGCTTCGGCCACCCCTTGCTCCCTGGGCACCCATCCGTGTGGCCGTACGCTTGCCCTGAGCATACGTGGGGAGGATCGCGTGCACAGAAAGAGGGCCCGGTGGGCGGCCAGTGGGAGGGAAAGGGGGGCTTCCGCTGGACGAGCCCTGCTGTGAGGTGAGGGACCCCAGGAGGGGCCCTGGGCCTCCAGTCCCCGCGGTGGCTCCACACCCCGGCGCCTGCCCAGCCTTGAAAATGCACTGTGGGCCAGGACCAGAAGGGGGGGTGGAGGCCCTCGGTGCTGCCCCCTCTGGGCTGGGGGGCCCTCGGTGCTGCCCCCTCTGGGCTGGGGGGCCCTCAGTGCTGCCCCCTCTGGGCTGGGGCCCTCACTGCTGCCCCCTCTGGGCTGGGGGGCCTCGCTGCTGCCCCCTCTGGGCTGGGGGGGCCTCCAAGCCAAAGCAGAGTCACAGGCCTACGTGTGCAAGCACACACGTGTGTCTGTGTGTGTACTCATGTGGTGTGCATGCGCTGCCCACCTGTGTTCCTGTAGTGCTCCACATGTGTGTTCACAGGTATCCTCTTGCACGTGTGTGTATGCCCATCTGTGCACACACGTGTGATGAGCCCACACGTACCCGCGATGTGCTCACATTTGTGCCATACAAGCTCACACGCGTGAGTGCAGTGCCCATGTGTGCTCCAGCGTCTGTGTGTGCTCAGTGTGCTCATGTTTAGGTAGGCAGGTGCCTGAGTGTGAGCGTGTGCGCGTTCCTGCATGTGTCTGTGCGTGTGCACACGTGTGTCTGTGCGTGTGCACACATGTGTCTGTGCGCGTGCACATGTGTGTGCGTGCGTGTGCACATGTGTCTGTGTGTGTGCACACATGTGTCTGTGCGTGTGCACACGTGTGTCTGTGCGTGTGCACACGTGTGTCTGTGCGTGTGCACACGTGTGCGTGCGTGCAGCTAAGTGACTTCCACCCTTTCCTGGCTGCAGGCTGTGAGGTCCAGGGTTCTCAGCCCCCCTCCCCGAGCTCGCAGAACTGCACGTGGGCCGGCCTCGGCTTCACGCCCAGCTCCTCACCCCGGACCCTCCCGCTCGGAGCCGGCTGGGCAGAGCTGCTGTGGGCCCGGCTCTCTGAGCGGCTGCCGAGACGCTTCTGTGACCTGTTTAGGGCAAAGGGAACCTTCCCGCGGAGAGAAGGCTTTGAGGAATGGCGGAGCCGCATGAAGGAGTCTGAGGGACAGCGGCTTTTCTGGGAGCCCCGGCCTCTGCAGCCGCCTCCCCTGATGGGGCAGGGGTCGGATGAGGCGGGCAGCCAGACCCTGTTGGAAGCTGCTGGGAAAAAGCTGTCTGGCCTACGAACAGGCCAGGAGCCCTGCGGTGGGGACCGGGACCCAGCGGTGGGGTCTGGGCGCAGAGCCGTCAGCCGGCTCCGCTGAGGTGAGGAGGGCCATCGATGGGTCTCCTGTCCCGCAGAGGCGGGGCGGGTTCCCTGCGGCCCTGCCCGCTGCCAGCCTCGGAAGCAGCCGCAGGCCGGTGCCCCTTGGAGTGTTTGGCACGCATCTTCCCGTGGGGCCTGCACAGGGCGGCGGCCTAGCGATGGGGCGTGGCTGCCCGAGGTTTCAGACGTTTAGGGTCACGACTGGGCTTGGAACCCGGTCCCGTCTGAGTTCTAAGGTCAAGTTCATAAGCAGCTTATTACTCTAAGGCAGTGATCAAAGGAAGTATTTTTTCTTAAACAATTTATTTACTTGCAAGGCAGAGTTATAGTGAGATGGGAGAGAGAGAGAGAGAGGGAGAGAGAGAGAGGGAGGGAGAGAGAGAGAGGGAGGGAGAGAGAGAGAGAGAGGGAGAGAGAGAGAGAGGAAGAGGGAGAGAGAGGGAGAGAGAGAGAGGTCTTCCATCCGCTGGTTCACTCCCCAAATGGCCTCAATGGCCAGGGCTGGGCCAGACAGAAGCCAGGAGCCAGGAGCTTCTCCCGGGTCTCCCGTGGGCGCAGGCCGCAGTCCTTGGCCGTCCTCCACTGCTTTGCCAGATCCGTTAGCAGGGAGCGGGATCGGAAGTGGAGCAGCTGGAATTCCAGTTGGCACAGGGTGGGAGGCCGGCATCGCAGGCGGCGGCTGAACCCCCCGCTTGTTTGTTATTGAAACAAGCAAAACCTGAAACACTCGTGTCTGTGGAGGTCACTGCCATCCGAGCATCCATTCGTTCATTCATGGAAACCGTGAAGGACGATCCTGCAGCCCCAGTGGGGGCCTGGGCGGGACGCCAGCCCCGGAGCCCAGCTCCGCCACTCCGGGCCGCAGGGCCCCTCTTCCCCCTTTGCCTCAGTTTCGTCTGCACATGGGAGCGGGGTGGTTTCCATCTTGCAGGGTGTGGGGCCGAGTGTCAGATGGTCCAGACAAGCCCTGGACCACCGTGGCTTGAGGTCGGCCGAGCGAGCGTGACGGCGTGGCCCTACCGTGGCCTGAGGTCGGCCGAGCGAGCGTGACGGCGTGGCCCTACCGTGGCCTGAGGTCGGCCGAGCGAGCGTGACGGCGTGGCCCTACTGTGGCCTGAGGTCGGCCGAATGAGCGTGACGGCGTGGCCCTACCGTGGCCTGAGGTCGGCCGAGCGAGCGTGACGGCGTGGCCCATTGCCTGTGGGACGCACAGGCCTCCGTGACAGGTCCCTCTCTGCACCCAGACCATGGAGGAGTCGGACCTGAAAACCCCCCGGCTACTGTGTGCCGGTTGGAGATACGAGTTCATACCGGGAGCATTGCTATTTTTGCCCTGGCTCCCAGGAAGCTCAGAGCTGGGTTTTGGCAGCTCCCAGCTCGTGGGAGTTTGGGGAATTTTTATGTCTTTCCCTGTCTGTTTTCAGAAACGCCTTGGCAAGATGTGCTCCTGTGACCTCTGCCTCCGGCCGCTCGGGAGCCCTGGTCATGCGCAGCCCCGGACCCCCGTCTGTGCAGAGGCCGGAATCCCGCGTTCCCAGGCCATCGGGGCCAGGCAGACCACGGCACACTGCGGCCCTGCGCAGCCGCGGCCTTGCCTTCGTCTTCGTGGCCCTCGAGGTCAGCTTGGAGGCATCTGGGCGAGCAGGAGGGAAGAGAAGCGCGTCCCAGGAAACGGCGGTTCCTCAGGCTGTCACTCGGGGCGCGATACGTGAACAAAGCGCTGTAATGAGAAGAGCTACTAAAAAATGATTTATCGACGCGTTAGACCTGTTAAAGCAGGTTAATGTCAATACAATTAGCTCCCGGATCAAGGAGATCCCGTCAGAGGGACACTTGATAGAGCAGCTGTAAACGCCACTCCATCAGAGCAGGGAGGGGCTGTGCGCCGGGCCGGGGAGGAACCGGCTTGCGCGCCCACCCTCCCGCCGCACCTTCCCCACGGGCTGGAGTCAGACTCCCAGGCACGGTCAGTTTATGTGGACTCTGCCGTTTCATGGGTGGGTGGCTCCTGGGTGATTTCGGAGACGCGGAGCTGGGCGGTGGGAGGGCAGAGCCGGCGAGGCCCCAGCGACTGGCGGGGGACCGGGCTGTTCTCGGGCTCCGGCAGGCCCAGGAGGTCAGGACTGGTGGGCAGGGCAGGCCCAGGAGGTCGGGACTGGACGGGCAGGGCAGGCCCGGGCCCCGGTGAGCTCCTCACCCTCCTGAGCCTGGCGCCTGCTTGGTGGGGCTGGGAGCAGTAGCTGCAGCCGCTGCCTGGGGCGGTGAGGCCTGGCACCTGCGCCCGCTCAGAGGGGCCCCTCCCCCGGGAGCTGGCAGCCATGAGCTCTGCCCCTGGGTGAGCTGGGGGGACTCTCAGGGCCCTCAGAGGCCGTGTCTGAGGGGGCTTCTCCCAGGCAAGCGTCCCGAGACAGGCGTTCCAGAGGACTTCGGTGGGCGGGTGAATTTCGTCCTCACCTCCTGTCTCCCCCGTGGCTTCCTGGATCCTCCCAGAGCGTCCTGTGGCCGCGTCCTCTGTGCTCTTGGTCGGCTGCTGCAGGCTCCGGCACGGAGCCAGCGACTGCCAGGGCTCCTGGACTGGAGGTTGGGTTCGTTCCCTCTGCTAGTGCGCTGTGCCTGCTTTATTTTCTCTAGTTTTATTTATTTGAAAGGCAGCGTTGTAGAGAGACGAGGGGGCAAGTTAGAGAGAGAGCTATCTTCCATCTGCTGGTTCACTCCCCAAAAAGGCCGCAAAGGCCAGGGCTGGGCCAGGCCAAGGCCAGGAGCCAGGAGCTTCCTCCAGGTCTCCCACGTGGGTGCAGGGCCCGAGCGCGTGGGCCGTCCTCCTCTGCTCTCCCAGGCACTAGCAGGGAGCTGGATCAGAAGTGGATCGGACGGGGTTTGCACTGGTGCCCGCAGGGCATGGCGGCATTGCAGGCAGTGACTTAACATGCTACGCCACAGCGCCGGCCCCGTGCCTGCTTCCGTGCCTGCTGGGGCGTGGCACAGGGGACGGCGCTCGGAGGTGACACGTGACCCTCCTCAGATTCAGTGTTGCCTGCCCGGTGGGACGTATCCTCCACCCAGAGAAAATTAGCCTTCTTCCCAGGACCCTGGGGTGTGCGCCACACAGGTGGGCAGTGGCCTCTTCACTTACGTGATCCTTTGGGGCATTTGGATTCCCCAGAAGGTGACCCCACAGCCCTGACCACTGCACTGCTCAGCCTCCTGGGGGCCCTTGGATGTTGAGAACGAACGTGGCCCCCACCAGGACTTGAGTCAAGGACTTTCCCAGCTTTGCGAACCTCTGTTCCCGTGGGGACTTCGCTGGGCACCTGTGTCCCCAGGCACCAGTGCCAAACATGCCTTGGGCTCCCACGGAGGGCCAGGTGCTGCCCTCCAGGGAGGGCTCTCTCCCCCCGGGGTGGGAGCAGTGGGCATGCGGGGCTCTGGACAGTGTGGGAATAAGGGACAGTGGGGGACAGAGGGACATGCAGAGCGGAGCCCTAGCTCCCGGGGACCAGAGCCCTGCTGCAGGGGCGGGAGCAGCAGGCGGTTCTGGGGGAAGGCGTGAGTGAGGGGAGGCCAGGCGGGGCCTGCTTATCCCCTCTGCAAGTGAGGCCGTGGGGCTCGACAGGTGCCGTGGCCTCGTCAAGAGCACCCTGGTCCCGGCTTGGCCTCTGCTCCCGGACAGGTCGCCCGGTGCCCCGAGGAGGCTGGGCACGCGGCTCGCTGGGGGCGTGGGAGGGCTGGCGCGGCTCCCCGCTGCCGAGGGGCGGTCCCGGGCTCGCTCTGCCAGCTGTTTGCTCCCCGCGCCTCCCCCGTGTCGGCTGCTGCAGTTTGTGTGGCCACGTTCAGTGTTTCGTGTCTTGGAAGGCACAGATGTGATTTGTGCCTGCTAATGAGCAGCCTCCATCTGCCGCGCCACCGCGTTCCATCCCAGAGCTCGGGCAGGTGTCGGGGGGGCGGCACCTCAGGCACCGTCCCGCCCCTCCCTGGCCCTGCGCTCCCGAGAGGAACTCAAGGCCGTGGCCTGATGTTCTCCAAGGCTGCCTTCGGCTCGGGCTTTCTCAGTGAGTGTGGTTGTGCGTGCGTGCGCGTGTGTGTGTGCGTGTGTGTGCGTACACAGGTAGCGCACAGATAGAGGTTCCTCTCCAGGGCACTGCTTGTTGTAAAGGTCTCTGCTTCAGGGATCTCCACTTGGTCTGGTAACAGCATCTCAGGTCAGCAACTCACTGCTCAGCTGAGCGCACCCAAGGCCAGACATGTGCCCCACCCCGTCGCCAGCCAGTCCCTGTCATCCATCCACTTCCCATCTAACCGTCTGGCCCATCTGTCCCTCCCTCTACCCAATCACAGTACATTCTTCCAACTGTCCATCCATCCATCTGTCCGTCCATCTATCCACCCGTCCATCCACCCACTCATCCACCCACCCACCCACCCACCTGCATGCCCACACCCCCAGCCATCTCTCTACCCACTCACCCACCCACCTGCCTGCATACCCACACCCCCAGCCATCTGTCTACCCACCCACCCGCATACCCACACCCCCAGCCATCTGTCTACCCACTCACCCACCCACCCACCCACCTGCATACCCACACCCCCACCCACCTGCATACCCACACCCCAGCCATCTGTCTACCCACTCACCCACCCACCCGTTTGTCCACCCATCCATCTGTCCACCTACTCACCTGCCCATTCGTCTATCCATCATCTCTATCCGTTAACCCTCCCACCCATCTGTCCATCTGTCCATCCATCCATCTATCCATCATCCACCCGTGTACCATCTGCACATCTATGTGTTGTACCCACTTGGCCCCCGTCCCGTCACACACCCCAGCATGCGTGGAAAGGACCCGTGTTTAGGTTCAGAATGACTGGAGTCAGGGTCCCAGATGGGCCTGATCTGTGGCTGTTATTTGTCTCCGAGGCTGTCCTCACACGAGCCCTGCCCCGGCAGCACACGCGTGTTCCCAGGCTGTCCTCACACGAGCCCTGCTCCGGCAGGACATGCGTGTTTGCAGGCTGTCCTCACATGAGCCCTGCTCCGCCAGCACGCGTGTTCCCAGGCTGTCCTCACACGAGCCCTGCTCCGCCAGCACGCGTGTTCCCAGGCTGTCCTCACACGAGCCCTGCTCCGCCAGCACACGCGTGTTCCCAGCCAGAGCCTCTGCGGCTAAGGGAGGGAGGGTAGTGAGTGCCGCTGCCGTCCAGGGCTGCACTGCCCGGTCCCCTCCCCCCGGGCCCCCAGGCTGGCGTGGACTCTGCGACCTGGCCGGCGTCCTGGCATCCCCCGCTCTCAGGCTGTCATCGGCTTCTGTCGCTCACCCCCGAGGACGGTCGGCTCTGGTGGGGTGTGAACCACTGAGGCAGCAGGTGCCGGGGCGGGGGCGGCCAGAGAGGCCGGAGCTAGGGAGGCTCCCAGGGCCGTGGGTGCCTTGAGTAGGTGGCGATGGGAGGCGGGGCCGGAAGGTGCCTGGTCCCCATGGGAACAGCGCCTGGAGAAGTTCCAGGGCCAGCACACGGATGAGCTGGGAACAGCACAGTAATCCCACGACGGAGACGCAGTCCGGAGCTGACTTCAGTCTCCGAGGGATCTGTGTCCCCGCAGGCATCGGGCGGGGGGTTTGGGTGGGGCCGGGGTTTGCTATCCTGCCTGTCTGGAAGGGGCACAGCGTGCCTGGCCTCCTGGCCTGGGCGTGTCCAGCCCTGTTGCTCGGCCAGCAAGAGGCGGGGTCTGGGGCCCTGGGAGCAGCTGTGGGGGTGCCGCAGGTGGAGCCGAGGCTGGGGACACCCTCTCGACGTGGGTGGGTCGGCTGGCTCTGTGCAGGGCGAGGCCGGGCTCAGAGGTGGGGCGGGGCCCCTGCTGGTGTCCTTGTCCCTACAGCGAGAGTGCACAGCGGACACCCCGGGCCGCGGGGCATCCGGCTGGAATGGGAGGCCAGGTCCACGCGGCCCTGCGAGGGCCCCACTGCCCGGGGCTGAGGCAGGGCCTGGCCTTGTCCTGACCGGCCAGATCCGCCAGAGCGTCCCCTGTGCGTGAGCGTGTCAGGAGGGTGAGCAACGGAAGCTCCGACAAACACCGCTGTTGGGCCTCCCCTGGCATGTCCATCCCATGTCCATCCCATGTCCATCACATGTCAGAGCGACAGCCAGCACGTGTGAGTGCGAAGCACCAGGGCGCTCGTTCTTGCTCCGAGCAGCGCGCCCGCCCCCAGCTGCGTCTCCAGATGCGGGAGGAAGCGGTCCCCTTGGCGTTGTTCTCACTGAAACGCGCTTCCCCCTCCAGGTGCGTCTGTGGACGTGACAGTGGCGGCTCACGTCGCGGGACTGTCTGACGGGAGTTGCTCAAAAGCAGGGCAGAGCGGATTCGGAGGCTCCCACCCCCGCTCACGCCCCGGTGCCCGCAGCACTGGTTCTGGGTCGGCCCAGAGCCGGGGCTCCGTGTGGCAGGGACCCGCTGCTTGCCTCTAGGCCGCGCATTAGCAGGTGGCGCCAGGGCATGGACCCAGCATGGGCTGTGGGGGTCCCAAGGGACCTCTTTTTTTTTTTTTTTTTTTTTTTTTTTTGACAAGCAGAGTGGACAGTGAGAGAGAGAGAGAGAGAAAGGTCTTCCTTTGCCGTTGGTTCACCCTCCAATGGCTGCTGTGGCCAGCGCACTGCGCTGATCCGAAGCCAGGAGCCAGGTGCTTCTCCTGGTCTCCCATGGGGTGCAGGGCCCAAGCACTTGGGCCATCCTCCACTGCACTCCCTGGCCACAGCAGAGAGCTGGCCTGGAAGAGGGACAACCGGGACAGAATCCGGCGCCCCGACCGGGACTAGAACCCGGTGTGCCGGTGCTGCAAGGCGGAGGATTAGCCTAGTGAACCACGGCACTGGCCCAAGGTGCCTCTTGATGCTGGGCCTGGTGCCGGCTTTGCGGCTCCCACGTTACCGCGGCGCGGGCCCGGTGTAGGCACGGCCGTACCTGCTGCCCCTCCGCCTCATCTCACAGCTGTGAGGAGTGTGTCACTCTAATTGTCCCAATTTCAGATGACAAAACTGCACAGAAATCCAGGCGCTCGCCCAAGGCTGCAGTGTGGGTCACCGCTGTCACCAGGGGGTCCGGGTGCAGATTCGGACACTGTCGTGACCAAGGTGGATTCCAGCGTGAGGGCGCGGCCCAGCCTGCTTCTCAGCGGGACCCGCTCCAGGTGCAGCAGGTGCCTCTCACTCGCCCGGTGCAGCCTGTGGGGGGTGGGACCAGGCCAGACACCAGCTCTGGCCCTGAGCCCACCCTAGTGGCCCCGGGTGGGATTTCTGGGAGGCGTGGCCCATAGGAAGACCTGGGCAGGTGCTGGCCCGGCCACGCCCGGCACAAGTCAGCCTTCACTGAGACCACACGTTTTTATTTCTCTGTAGTGCACGGATTAGAGTGTTTTGCCTCGTGCTGTTTCCTCAAATGAAGGATGCAGGCTGCCTGTTTGCCCCTGCCCTCGCCCCCCACTCCTGTCCATGGTCCCTAAGGAGGCAGCGCTGGCCAGCAGATGCTGGGGGTGTGACCTGGGCCCTGACAACCCCCTCAGGACCTGACGGGGTCAGAACACCCTGCAGGTGGCTTGCACACTTCCCGGGGGGATGGGAGGCCTCGTCCACTGCAGCTTCCCGGAACCGGACGACCAGCACGGCTCCCGGAGGAGGTGGTGCCGGGCTGGGCCTCACCAGCTTGGGGTGGGGGTGGCCTCTGCCAGGGCAGGGTGCTACGTGGTGAGGTCGGGGAGCTGGGAGGCGGAAGCGGGGGTCCTGGGACTTGGGCCTCGAATGCTTCTGGCCAATCCAGTTCTCACTGTGAACAGGAAAACCTAGGGTGCGGGGCTCAGCCTGTTCCCAGCGAGCATGGGGGAGGGGACAGCTGGGCAGCAGGCCCCACGGGAGGTCAGCGCAGGTTCTGGGGCTGCTCCTGTGGTGACCCTGAGGCCGGCAGGAAGGCAGCGGAGAGGGCGTCCTGTCGGGCCGGGCGTTCACCGAGCGCCTCCTTTGGGTGCTTCTGCTTCGCCCGGGACCCTCCCAGTGCACCCATGGGAGTGGCATTTTGCAAACTGGTCTGGTCCAGCCCCACCCCCTGGCCCAGGGTCTCTGCAGCCCCAGCCCACAAGGGTGGGGGCGGGCCCTCGCCGGTGGAGTCCCCCCGGGTAGCCTGGGCCGCTTGGAATGTGGCTTAGCTTCGGAGAATTCATCTGAAATAGATATTTCTCTCCGCCGCCAGAGGGATTTATTGGCAAAACTAGCCATCTATTAACATTATCTGGGGGCTCTGCGCTGGTGAGAATAGGTACCATAAATCTTAGTTGTGTAAAACCCAGCACCAGAAGGCTTTCTGGGGACGGCAAATAGGAAAGCCCAGTAAGTCCAGACCTGTTTATTTTACTTAGAGGGAAAGAACATTCCGTACCCAGCCAGGCAGGAAATGGGTTTTGGGGACGGCCACTTAGCCCAGCTGTTGGCCCTGAAACTGGGAGTAATCGCTGCCTGCAATTAGAGCAGGAGTTCGGAGCACCAGGCTCGGTAGCTCGTGATGGAAGCTTCTGGAAGCTTTGGCAGGCTGTCGAGTCCAGGGCCGAGGTCTCCCAGGGGCATCTGATTCAGAGGACGCCCTGTCCCCGCTGCCCTGGCAGCCCCTGCTCTCACCGGCATCCTGCGTGGATGAGAGTGCCCGTCCCACCCCGCCCCTGTGGGCCCACGTGACGTGGCGTGTCTCTCGGCCGTGGGGAGACGCGGAGGTGTCGCATCAGAGCGGGAGCTCTGCCCAAGAAGGGCCCGGAGCCCCTCCCTCAGGGGATGCAGAGGGGCGCAAGGGCCCAAGCAGGGGTGCAGGCCCGGCCCCGCCGCTGTCCCGCCGCTGTCCCGCCGCTGTCCCACGCTTCGGTGCTTTCGTGAGATGGACACGCGAGTGCCCTTAACCGCTTGGGGGAAGTGGAGTTAGATTGTTGGGGTGCAAAAACCCTTGAAGTCCACACGTGGTTTTCCCCACGTTGTGCTTTTGATGCACTGTTGAAGATGGCCGCGGGCACGGATGTCAGCGTGTCTGTGCGCGGCGGAAGGTCTTCCAGGGCCATTCCCCAGACCTCCCGAGGTAGGAGCTCCTGCCTGTGGCTTCAGCCTGCCGGGCCGGGGCACCGGAAGCGGGTGCCCCAGCAACAGCACCTGCCCTGTCCGGGGTCTGTGCCTCCCAGCTCACCTGCGGGCAGCCCCGTGGGCCCCGGGCCCAGACGTCCTCCCGGCTGGAGGCCTAAGTGTTGCCAGACGCTCGTGTGCCTCCTCTCCCTGCCCGGGCTGAGCAGGTGCCCAGGGCTCGCCCATCCGTCCCTCTGTTCCGGGGCTCTGCCCTGGTCAGGGGTGGGCAGGAGAGAAGGGGCTGGGTTCTGTGACCACTTCCTGCCGTGACCCCTCCTGGGGGAGGTGGCCAAATGACTCCTGCTGCTTCCGGAAGTCCCCTGGGCCTCAGCCCCACCTCCCTGCCTCGTTGCCGCCCTGCGCCCTTCAGGTCCTGCGTGCGAACCCTGCCACAGGCGTCTCGTGGGGGAGGTGGAGACTGCAGCGGAGGATTTGAGAGGCAGACCCGGCTGCTTCGCCCCCGAGCCCCGTCCAGATGCAGGCGTGAGGCCGGAGCTGGGACAGGAGGGAGAACCAGGGCCCTGGGTCCGTGCCTGCCCGAGGCTGCGAGACCTCAGACGGCGCCCTCATGGGCCTCAGTTTCCCCGCGCTGGGAGCGAGGGCTGGACTTGGAGAGCCCAGAGCCTGTGGGGCGGCTCCCAGCCCCACCTTCGAGAAAGGCCGTTCCCTTTCCTGGGCAGGTAGTTGGTGCTGATGCAACTGCAAATGTGAAAAGTGAGATTGAGCTTGAGGGGGGCAGGGTCCCATGTAACCAGTGAGGCTGCAGGCTCCCTGACTCCCTGGAGCGGGGGCTCCTCAGATGGGAGGGGCAGGGCTGGGGCGGCCCTGGAGGAGCCGTGGGGGCCCCCGCACCCCGGCTCGGCCTGAGGCTGAGGAGGGCGGCTGGCAGGATGGAAGCCTGGAGTGTGGGAGGGAGCCGCGGCTTGCGAGTGGGGGGTGAATGCAGGGTCACGGGCCCGCTCCCTGGCGAGGAGGGGGCAGGGAGCGGCATCTGTGCAGCTCCAGCGTCCAGGAGGAGGGAGGGTGGCGGGCTGGGGCCCTGAGTCGCCCAGTCCAGCACAGCGGCCGCAAGTCCAGTGCTGGGCACTCGTCCTTTGGGGTCCCGGACTGAGCAGGTGCTGGGTGTGAGGGATCTGAGGCTCCGAGGATCGGTCTGGAGGGAGGCGCTGGGCGGGGCGCGGGAGGTCGGGCTGCTGCAGGGTGTCTGCTGTCGCCCTCTGACCCCTGTTCAGCCACGCCCAAACAGCACCGCCCTCCAGGCGGTCAACTCCTTCCTGCTCGGGGCTCGTGTCCGCAGTGGAGCGGGGACAGGGAGGCCGCGGCGGTCACCGGCTGGGCTCCCCCCACGGAGCTGCACGGCGGTCTGCTGGGGGCGCAGCAGGGTGGCTGGCCATGCTGCAGTCCCCAGGGAGGGGCCCTGGGGCTGCCTCCTGAGGGTGGGGCAGTGCTCATTGGGAGCCCAGGGCTGGAGGAGGGTGAGTTCGGAGGCGGAGAGAGGAGGGGGAGGGCGGGTGTGGGTGGCAGCCCCACCTGGAGGGCGGGGCCAGTCAGGGCGGTCCCAAGGCCCCCTGGTTCACTTGAGGTCCGTGTTGGGTTCTGGCTCTGCCCGTGGCCCTGAGAGGAGAGGCTGTAGAGGCCCGCACTGCCCCGTGTTGTGACCATTCAAGGACACACCGGCTGCCCACTCCACAGAGGAGCAACCCGAGGCCAGCGGATTCGGCCAGCTGTCCGTGCACAGCACGCAGCCCGCAGCTGAACGAGTCCAGCCACGCTGCCAGCTCTGTCCCCTGCGCCTCCGGTCCTCCCCGGCCCAGCAGTGGGGACGGCAGCGGGGCAGGAGGCCCCCGAGGCCGGGCGGAGGAGGCGTTGTTGTCGCTCGTGGAATGGCGAGGGTCGTGTGTGGAGTGAGGGGCTGCGTGTGGAGTGAGGGTCTCGTGGGATGCGGGTCGCGTGTGGGGCGCCTGGGCCGTCCTTGCAGACAGAGCTCTCCCGGTGAGCTGCACAGCCAGGCGGGTGGCGGATGCTGGAAGGACGAGGAGCAGGGCCTGGCGGTCAGCCGGCTCCTCTGGGCGGGCGGGACTCGGGCCCGGCCCATCTCGACACATGCCCGTGTCCTCCGAAGTCCATTTCTTTGCTGAAATTCAAGGCGCATTAAGCTGCTGTCCTTCTAAACCCCGAGTGGCGGGAGGCGGGCCGCGTCACGTCCTGGGCTGAGCGCGAGCTCCTAATTAGAGGAGTTGAGAAGAATCGAGAGAGCGGCTGTCGCGGAGGTCTGGGGAGTTAATCACGGCTCGTGCCCTGTGGGCGGGGCTGAGGCGGGCGGGTGGGATGGCCTGGGAGGATGCGTGGGAACGCGTGTGCAGATCCCCACCGCGCAGTCTGCAGTCCACGCACGAGACGCTCGAGCCACACTGGCTGCTGTGTTTCTGGCTCCTCCCTCCCTCCATGAGGGGCTGCGGCGTCGGCCTGGAGGCCAGGGCTCAGGGAGCGGCCCCCGGGTCCCGCAGGCCGCCCGCAGCCCGTCCGGCCGAGCAGGGCACGGAGGGGATTTCAGGTGGCACGAAGGGGAGGCTGCTGGACACACACGCGCTGTCTGCCTTGGAGGTCTCTGCCCCGAGGCCATGGGGAGTGGGCTGGGGGCCCTCGGGCTGAGTGGGGGAACCTGCAGCGCACGCTGGCCCCTCCCGCCCCGGCAGCGTGCACTCCCACGCCCTCTCTGGCTTTCCCCTGGCCGGTCCTACACCCTGACCTGGCCCACACCGAGCTCCTGGCCCCTTGCTGGGTGCTGGCTGCACCGTAAGCCCGGGCCCCCAGAGGACTGCGTAGGACCAGCCCTGCCCCGCCGACCTGCT